>NC_142398.1:600000-790000 GCF_059441095.1 Idiotropiscis lumnitzeri | reverse complement strand
AACACATCACGTCGCTGTTCTGCAAGGCAAGGGTGGTTGTGTGTGTGTGTGAGAGTTTAGAATGGAGATGGCTCTTGGAAAGAAACTGTTTCTCAGTCTATTAGTCCTTGATTTGATGCACCTGTAGCGCCTGCCATAGGGCATCAGGTCGAACAGGTGTGAGTTTGGGTGGGAATTGTCTTTGACGACATTGAGAGCCCTACTGAGGTGTAGATGTCCGACAGTGAGGGGAGAGGGCAGCCAATAATCATTTGCGCTGTTTTGACCGTCCTCTGGAGCCTCACTCTGTCCGCCTCAGTGCAGCCGCTGTACCAGGTGGAGACACAGTACGTCAGCAGGCTCTCGATGGACAAGTGGTAGAAGGCCAGCAGCAGCTTCCCGTCCAGGTCAAATTTCCTGAGGACTCTCAGGAAGTGCAGACGCTGGTGGACCTTCTTTCCCACTGCTGTGGTGTTGTGTGTCCAAGAAAGTTCATCAGGAACTTGAACGTGTGGACCATCTCCACACACACGCCTTCAATGCAGAGGGGGGGCGGCACCGTCTTGTTCCTCCTGAAGTCGATGACGATCGCCTTTGTTTTTGCAATGTTGAGTTGTAGTCTGTTGTCCTCGCACCAAGGCGTCAGTCTCTGGACCTCCTCTCTGTAGGTTGTCTCGTCACTTTCCGAGATCAGACCGACCACTGTCGTATCGTCAGCAAACTTGACGATGGTGTTGTTACCGTGGGCCGGGCTGCAGTCGTAGGTGTAGAGGGCGTATAGGAGAGGGCTCAGCACGCATCCTTGAGGGGAACCGGTGCTCAGCGTACGGGTGGGGTCTGTTGGTCAGAAAGTCCTTAATCCAGATGCGTGTGAGGGCAGGGAGGCCGAGAATGTCCAGTTTGGCGACGAGGATGTCCGGGATGATTGTGTTGAATGCCGAGCTGTCGTCCACAAAGAGCATCCTGGCATAACTCTGCTGTTGTTCCAGGTGGCCCAGCATGAAAAGAGGACTTAAAATGATGTGGTTCTGTCAGAGAGAGTAGGAAATCTTAGAGGTGAGTTTATTTGAGTGTATTTGAAGATGGTGAACGACCGTGTATTCCGGAGGTCAGGTGGCAGAGATTTCCAAAGCTGTGGAAGAAGTGCGACTGAAGGCTCTGCTCCCCATAGTGCTGAGATGGACAGGTGGAACAGTCAGGTGAATGGAGAAGAGTTATTGGAGGGCACTGACTGGAGTGATGATGTTCAGTAGGTCGGACAGGTAGGGAGGGGCAAGGTTATGGATTGCTTTGAAAGTATAAAGGAGCAGTTGATACTGGATGCGGAAAATTTACGGGAAGCCTGTGAAGTTGCTGGAGAACAGGGGTGATGTGATGAGACGAGGGTGTTCTTGTGATGAGACAAGCAGCTGAGTTTTGTACCAGTTGGAGTTTGTGGAGGGACTTATGGGGAAGGCCGAAGAGGAGTGAGTTGCAATAATCAAGACAGTAAGTGACAAGGCTATGGACTAGGCAAGAAGTGGATGAGGGAGAAAGGGAGGGGTGGTGTTGATTGATATTGTGCAGATGGAAGTAGGCTGACCGGGTTATGTTCTTGATATGCTTATGGAAAGATAGAGTGCTGTCGAGGATGACAGCCAGACTCTTGACCTGAGGGGAGGGGAAAACAATGGAGTGGGCAACGGGAATGGGAAAACTTTGTATTGTATTGATTTTGGACTGAAAAGAAGAACTTCTGTTTTGTCGCTGTTTGGCCTTATGAAATTATTAATAAACCAGTCATTGATGTCAGATAGACAGGAGGTGACGGAGGTGGGAGGGAGTGATATGCTGGGTTTGCAGGCGAAATAGAGCTGGGTGTCATCCGCGAAGCAATGGAAAACGATATTGAATTTTCGGAAAATGCTGCCAAGGGGAAGGAGGTATATGATAAATAATAGGGGGCCCAGGACTAAGCCTTGGAGCAAACCTGAGGTGACTGGGAGGGACTTGGATGAGAAATATTTAAGATGGATGAACTGAGTGCGGTCTTTGAAGTATGAATGGAACCAGTTGAGGGCGGTGTGGGTGATACCGATGGAAGAAAGTCTTTTGAGGTGGATGGTGTGTGAGATGGTGTCAAAGGCCGCAGTCAGGTCAAGGAGGATGAGAATGGAGAGTGAATCGGAGTCAGCTGCAATGAGGAGATCAGAGGTGACCTTGAATAGAGTTGATTCAATGCTGTGAAGGGCACGGAAACCGGACTGAAAGGGTTATTGCAGGTGAGATGAGAGTGGAGTTGAGTGGCAACTACTTTATCTCAGACTTTTGAAATGAATGGTAGGTTGGAAATAGGGTGGAGTTTCGGGAAATAGTACAAAGACAGATATCTAGGCGGCTTTTTCTTAATCTCATGAGAAACTGTACTCGGGCAAGCACAGTCGAAAAGAGTCGTGCGTTATCTCAGCCCAGCCTCACATTTTATAGGAGGTTTTTTATGTCAAGGATAAGGTAGGTTGAATCAGTCGTCCTCGCTCCCTCCCCCGGCACGGGTCCACATCCAAGGGAAGGTCCTCTCCAGGTTAGTCATTGTCTGGATGGTTGATTCCCAGCTGGTCCCCAAGACTGGTATTCCACGGCTGGCCTTCTCCGGCGGGCAGTCTCTCTGTCTCTCCTGCTGGTATTCCCCTGTAATCTTGTCGGTGTGCATGTGTGTGTGCTCCAAAATCAAATTATGTCTTTCGGAATGTGTTTTTGCAATGGCGTCTCAGTGACCCCTCCAGTGCCCAATTTGGCATGTTTGCATCTCTATGGCCAATGTGGAGAATGTGCATTGTTATATTTGTCCATGAAGTGCTGTCTGGCTTGTCATCAGTTTGTAATGTGCAGACTGAATATGTAAGATGTGAATGTGAGTGTAGGTCATGAAAATACTATGTTCACACATTTATAAACTAAATAATATAACTTAAGCATATGAAAATAATATCATAAATCAGTAAAGTCCATGACTGCAATCACAGTCATTCCTATGCGTAGTACTTCTAGTTTCATTAGATAAATACTTTTTGTTTCCTCAATGTTTAACATATTCAGTAAATATGAACCTGCTAAATCCAATAATTGACATTCTGTCTCATAAATGTTTAAAATAATGCCGATAATTGCCATACAATCCTTCAGGGATCGACGAGCGATGTCCTGGAGGAGGAGCAGCGGTGGTGGTGCGTTGCCCTCGGGCATGTGTTCAGCGGCAGTGTATTGAAGTTGTCCTGACACAGGTTAATGACAATGACAGGAACAGGCAGAGAAGTACGAGAAGCAGACTGGCTTGCGGGTCCACATGACAGACAGGTGCTAACTTTGATAGGTAAGCTAAACTGTAGCCACCGTAGACGCGTCAGCGACTATGCATTAGGTGGGTGGAATGCATGAGAATCGGGATTGCTCAACATACAGATAATAATAAGTAAAATCACGGTATCTGGAGGGATTGTAAACTGCTAAAGCAGGTACAACAAGCGGGTCCAAAAAATTCCCGAGAGTTACCGGTGAGCAGTGGTTGCCAAACGTGCCAGCGTCCACTCAACCGGGAGTTGATTCAATATTCATCAATATTTTATGAGTTTGTCGTACAGTTTAAAAATGGCTCGCTATCGCCCCCTAGAAATACAAAAACAAACCAAAACAGCCCCATATCTCTGTTTCACCAAACTGAAAATTTGATGAAGTATGTACAAAGCCAAGACCTAATAAAACGCCTCATGGAGCCGTATGCTAAATTGAACAGGAAGTGGGCCATTCTGAATTTACTTCAAACATTGACGAGGCTTTGAAAACCAAAGCTGCTCTAACTTTAACTACACAAAAATTCCTCTTGAAGATCTTGAAGATTACTTTATTAAGTTATTTCTCGTAAATATTTCACATTTCCAACGTGCCAGTACCCCAACGTTGCCTTTATAGCTGCTCGCAGCTCTAGTTTTTAATTAATTTTTTTAAATCAATGGTGATGACAGTGAAATGTGCAGATTTCAGGGGTCTTTCATTTTGAAATTAAACATCAGATTTTGATGGGACCACTTTTGATGGACAGCTGGGGTAGTCTAGTGTCCCGCAAAACTGGTCTGGTATCACGATAGCTCCAGGATATTTTGTGATGATTTTTTTTGTAATCAGTGGTGATAACAGTGAAATAAGCAAATTTCAGGCAACTTTTATTTTAAAATGCCACCTCACATTTTGATGGGACTACTTTTGGTGGACAGCTGGGGTGGTCTAGTGTCCCCCAGAACTGGTTCGGTATCATGATAGCTGGAGGATATTTTGTCATGATATTTTAGTCAGGCCTGATAACAGTGATGATGCAGATTTCAGGCTACTTTTATTTTGAAATGCCGTATCAGATTTTGGTGGGACCACAATTAATGGACAACTGGGGTTGTCTAGTGTCCCCCAAAATGGGTCTGATATCACGATAGCTCGAGGATATTTTGAAATGATTATTTTAAAATCAGCGGTGATGACAATGAAATGTGCATATTTAAGGTGGTTTTTTTTATTGCGAAATTACACATCAGATTTCGATGGGACCACTTTTGATGAACATCTGGGGTCGTCTAGTGTCCCACAAAGCTGGTCTGGTATTATGACAGCTCCAGGATATCTTTTATTTTAAAATGCCACCTCACATTTTGATGGGACTACTTTTGGTGGACAGCTGGGTTGTCTAGTGTCCTCCAAACCTGGTCTGATATTACCATAGCTAGAGGATATTTTTTAATGAAATTTTAAAGTCAGGCATGATGACAGTGAAATGTGCAGATTTCAGGCAACTTTTATTTTGAAATTACAAATTAGATATCTATGGGACCACTTTTTATGGACAGCTGGGGTAGTCTAGTGTCCCACAAAACTGGTCTGGTATCACGATAGCTCGAGCTATTTTTTTTTAAATTCAGTGGTGATGACCATGAAATAAGCGAATTTCAGGCTACTTTTATTTTGAAATACCACGTCACATTTTGATGTGACCACTTTTGGTGGACAGCTGGTGTGGTCTAGTATCCCCCAGTCCTGGTTTGGTATCACGATAGTTGGAGGATATTTTTTAATGATTTTTCTTTTAAATCAGTGTTGATCACAGTGCATATTTCAGGTGATTTTTTTTTTTTTATTGTTTTTTATTTTGAAATGCCACATCAGATTTTGAAGTGACCACTTTTTGTGGACAGCTGGGGTGGTCTGGTGTCCCGCAGAGCTCGTCTGGTATCACGATAGCTCGAGGATATTTTGTAATGATTTTTTTTTTCAATCATTGGTGACGACAGACAAATAAGCCAATTTTGCGCTTTTATTTTAAATGTCACTTCAGATTTTGATGGGACCACTTTTGTTTTTCCGGTTCCGGCGCCGCGCGAGTGGCTACCTGCTACAGCAGCACGGGTCACTATTCAAGCCTTTTTCGCGTGTTTTTCCCTTTACCCTGTTTTATTTTTTTTCCTCATTGCAGCAATGGACATCCAAATTGCGGTGGTTTTATTGTTGCTGGGGGCTGTTTTTTGCGCGATCGTGTCCGGAGATGTCACTGGGAGCTACGGATCAATTGCGTACTCAAGAGATCAGCTGTTAGCACTCCGTGCTAACCCCGCGCCGACTCCTGGAGCGTGTTGAGGAGGAAGAGACGGGGATGTCGCGCGGTAGCAAAACGCCAGGCAAAGAGGAGACGTGACCACCCCGTCCTACCGTCCATTTTTATGGGAAATGTTAGATACCTTCCCAATAAAATGGACAGAGGAAAGGAGGAGGACTGGCTGTGTTTGTTAATGGTAGATGGTGTAACCCTAGGCACATCACAACTAAGGAGCAACTTTGCAGTCGGGACAATGAGCTGCTATCTGTTAGCATGCGTCCATACTTGACAAGCATCGCGAGTTAACAAGGACGCGCACGTAACAGGTGCGTGAGTAAACTGCTTAAAACTTCGATCGTCATTCGGCTGACCTACAAAGTGAGACGCTACAGTCACTTTGACGTTTTTGTTTACTTGATTGTGGATTGACATGGAGGAACAAGACAGTGGAAAGCGGACAATAAAAATGACGGAGAAAGCTGTCGAAGATCACAAGGCTAAACGGATGCAGGCACGTAGGTGCAAATTTGCTCAATTGACCTGCATGCAACGTCAAATTGAACAATTGATGGAGGATGATGCAAATGTTGACGCTGTAAAAAACTGAGCTTCGTGTTTGCTTTAGCGGCATGGAGCAAGAATTTGTGGACCTCAATTCCGGTCTGCAAAATTTAAAGACTGAAGAGGATTTTGCTGATGACCAAAATAACTGGTTTGATCCAAAAAATTAAATTAATGGATGACTTCTTTTGGAAATGTGAGCAATGGAAGAAGGACGTTTTGAAACGTGCAGAGCAAGAATGCAATAAAGTCAAGTCAAGTCAAGTCAATTTTATTTGTATAGCCCTTAATCACAGACCGTCTCAAAGGGCTTTACATAACCACAATCGACATCCCCGATCTTAAGCCCCAGGAGGACAAGGAAAAACTCAAAAAACCCCATTAGGGGAAAAGTGAGAAACCTTGAGAAGGGACCACAGATGGGGGAATCCCCCTTCCAGGATGACCAGGCTGCAATGGATGCCAACTGGGCTACATTTGACACTTACAATGATGCTATGCAATAATAGATGAGATAAGGATCCTCGTCCATTTGATCAGGATCTCCATGGCAGCACTTCCGAGGATGTGGTCAGCATTCAATCTTGTACCGATCAGTTGGTGTAGAATCAGAACAGCCGCTTCCAAGTGATTCACCATTGCCTAATTCCCAAGCCGGGGGACTGAGGACAGAAAAGAGAATAGAAGTAGTAAGCAGGCCAACAGGTAAATCAACTAAGTGCTGTAATATAGTAAGTAAATTCGATGAAGCGCTGCACGAAGACGACTTTGGCAGAGCAGATCCCTGCCCGGTTGGTCAGTGTCGTAAGCTTCTTAGCGTGTCACCATCATCACCTAATTACCAACCAGGGGAAGAGGGGGCAGAAAAGAGAAGAAGCGGCAGTAAACAGGCACACAAATATTTGGAATTGGATGCTAAAGTATATAAGTAAGTTGATCAGATGACGCGCTGCAGTAGGATGACTTCGGTGGAGCAGGTCTCTGCCCAGTTGGTCAATGCCTTAAGCTTCATAGTGGGTCACCGTCACCTAATCCCCCAGCCGGGGGAAAGGGGTCAGAAAAGACAAAAGAAGCAGCAGTAAACAGGCCAACAAATAGTAAATTCACAAGTGTATAAATGCGTCTTTAATCGTGTTTTGAACATTTCTACTGAGGTGGCGTGTCTAATATCTGTGGGTAGTGCATTCCAAACCACTGGTGCCCGAATAGAGAACGCTCTAGAACGTGCGGACTTCTTTTTGCCTCGCGGGATCACTAAAAGACCAGCATTTTGTGAGCGAAGGTTTCGGGATGGAACATATGGTACCACAAGGTCAACAAGATAGGAAGGTGCTAGGGCGTCCAATAGTAGCAAAACTTTAAAATCACATCTCAAGTCGACCGGAACCCAATGCAAAATGGCTAGTATAGGGGTAATATGATGGAACTTTCTCCTCCTAGTCAGGAGTCTACCTGCTGCATTTTGAACTAACTGCAGACTTTTAATACTAGACATAGGGACACCCGAGAGCAAAATGTTTCAATAATCGAGGCGAGACGTAACAAACGCATGGATTAAGATTTCTGCGTCACTAGTTGATAGAATTGGACGAATTTTAGCAATATTGAGCAGATGAAAAAAACGCAGTTCTAGTAATATTTCTAATGTGCATTTGAAACTACAACAAACTACTGCGTCAAATATAACACCGAGATTTTTTGTTGAATCCTTTTGGGCAATATTACATTTATCGATACTCAGAGTGGTGTCTTTGAAATGGTGTTGATGACGTGCTGGTCCAATGATCAGCATCTCGGTTTTATCTGAGTTAAGACGCAAAAAATTGAAAGACATCCATTATTTAATCTCGGCAAGGCATGCCTCTAATTTATAGCAATTACGCGGATTAGTTATATCCAGCGGCATATGTAGTTGCGTATCATCAGCATAACAATGAAAATTAATGTTATATTTACGTATAATATCACCAAGCGGTAGCATGTAGATGCTAAACAATAGAGGTCCAAGTACCGATCCCTGCGGAACGCCACATGTTCTTACAAAGATCAGAAGTCGCATTGCCATGAATTACACGGTGCGTCCTCTCTGACAGATACGAATTAAACCAAGAAAGCGCTAAACCTGAAATGCCAACACACGTTTCAAGGCGTTTTAATAATATGTTATGATCAACGGTATCAAAAGGGGCACTAAGATCGAGTAAGAGTAATATTGATGAGGTATCGGCGTCCATAGCTACGAGAAGATCATTAGTAACTTTAGCAAGGGCCGTCTCAGTAGAGTGGTCGGCTCTAAAACCCGATTGGAAAGGTTCAAATTGATTATTAGCAGTCATATATTCATTAAGTTGTTGCGCTACGACTTTTTCAAGAATTTTTGCAATAAACGGAAGATTTGAAACCGGCCTATAGTTGTTGAGACTCACTGGGTCAAGGTTTGGTTGCTTAAGTAACGGTCGGATAACGGCGGTCCTAAAAGCTGCTGGTACTATACCCGTGGTAAGCGATAGATTAATTATATTTAAAACAGACGGTCCTAGGGTCGTAAACAGTTCTTTAATTAGTTTGCCAGGAAGCGGATCGAGCACACAAGTTATCGGTTTTGCCGCACTAACCAATTTTGTTCGGCTTTGAAGAGATATTTTTTTAAAGTGACATAAGGTTATCGGACAGTTATCAGCCCTAATGTCCCTATTAACACCATTTATCGCGGATTTCGACGGAATTTTAAGAACAGTGTCTTTAATCTCATCACGAATACACTCAATCTTCTGAGAAAAGAATTGCATAAAATCGTGAGCTGAATAGGAAGACCTATCCGAGGTTGGTTGCTGTTGCGTTAGCATTGCTACGGTATCAAATAAATATTTAGGGTTGTTTTTATGTAAGACAATTAATCTAGAATAATAATTAGTTTTGGCTAGATCAAGCGCTTCTTTGTATATTAGTAAACTATCGCACCATGCCTGACGGAAGATCTCAAGTTTGGTCACACGCCATTTGCGCTCAAGCTTCCTACAAGACCGTTTCAGTATGCGCGTTTCCTCTGCAAACCACGGAGTAAGCCTCTTTGGACGAGTTTTAGTTTTTAAAGGTGCGACGGAGTCAAGCGCATTTAACAAAGCGAAATTAAAGTTGTTTGTGAGATCATCAATCGTACCAATATAATTAGGAAACGAAGCAGTTGCTAAAGGGAGTAGCTCAGAGAGCGCAGCGGTGGTTAAGGAGCTAATGTGTCGGCTGCTATAGTTTTGATTATGGTCAGAACGATGACAATGAGCCAAGACTTCAAATTTGATAAAGTAATGGTCAGATATAGCACTAGTATATGGTAATACAATTATTTTTGAGGATGCTAAGCCTCGGGTTAATACCAAATCTAACGTGTTACCATTTATATGCGTTGCTTCATTTATTATTTGCGTGAAACCAAATAATGGCCGTGAAAATGCTTTCTCGCTACTGGTAATCATGTAACCCAGAACTGCCAGCTCATGGTCGGGCCGTCGGCGACTAAACCGGCAACCCCCTTGAACTCTCAGCTCTTGGGGAGGGTGATCAGGCACCCCGCGGGACGAAAAGCAATACCCGACAAAGCAACATCCCTTGCTGATGTTGACCCTGAAATGCAGTCTACAGTATCTCCGCCGTCTGGATGTTTTTTCCTGCCGCGGACTAGCATACCAGAAGACCAAGATGGTGGATCGGATGTCGCGCTCCAACTCCACCTTAAACTTCACGCGAACGGCTTCCCTCTCGTCTTTCTCCCGTCCTCTTCCTATCTCCCCAACCCCCCCGCCAAAAGAAGCCCAGCGGCGAGGGACGACAAGTGATGGGAGCAGGGGCAGGTGAGCCCTGGGAGCTCCTCGCCTGGGCTCCACACGCTGGCGGCAGACGCTATATGATCGCTGGGACGATGAACATGGTGGTGATATAGCCCTTTGGTAGCCGCGTCTGTGTCAGGGCAGGGCTTTTTAGCCGTAGCGCTGCCCTCTCCAATGTTGGAGAAGGCCCTAGAAAAGGTGTGGCCAAACACGCTCGCTACCTCCAAGTCTGGCCGGGAAACCGCGTCCGGCAGACTCACCCATTCTTGCGGTCAAAACACAAAAATAATATTGAAATCGCAATCTCTTCGCCTCATCTCCTGGAACGTTCGCACTCTCATGGACCGCAACAACAGCGGTCAGCCAGAACGCAGAACCGCCCTTGTTGCAACCGAACTCTCCCGGTTCAACATAGATGTGGCGGCTTTGAGTGAGACACGACTAGCTGATGAAGGCCAAATCTCAGAAATAGGGGCTGGATCCACTTTTTTCTGGAAGGGGAAATCTACAGAGGAACCTCGCATTCATGGAGTCGGATTTGCCATCCGCAACTCTCTGGTGCAGATGCATAATCTGCTCCCCGTGCATGTTAGTGACAGAATAACATCAGTCCGCATCCCTCTCCAGCATGGACATGTCACCATCATCAGTGTCTATGCCCCCACTCTGGACTCGGACCTTCATGTGAAGGAATCTTTTTACGCATCTCTCCGGACCACCCTCTCTGCTGTGCCCCTGCATGACAAGCTGCTTCTCTTGGGAGATTTCAATGCAAGAGTGGGCAAGGACCATAAGCTCTGGCATGGCGTTATTGGGAGACAAGGTATCGGCAACTGCAACTCCAATGGTCTGCTACTCCTTGGTTTATGCGTGGAATTTCACCTGTGTATAACCAATACCATCTTCCGACTCCGCACCAGAGATAAGACCTCATGGATGCACCCACGCTCACGCCAGTGGCACCTGATCGACTATGTCATAACCCGTAAGAAAGATCTAGGCATGGTCCTGATCACTAAGGCCCTCAGAGGGGCTGACGATTGTTGGACTGACCATCGTCCCATCTTCTCCTCTCTGCGTATCCGCCTGAAGCCAAAACCCAGACTGCATGCAAATCCTCTCCGAAAGAAGTTTCATGTCTCTGCGCTCAAAGATCCGGACACCTCGGCTCAATTCTCCTCTTCCCTGTCTCAACGTCTCCTGGTCACAAACCATAATCCCTCAGATCCAGAGGCATCCTGGTGTGCCATCAAGAATGCCGTATTTTCAACTGCTCATGAAACCATAGGCTTTGTGAAACGACGCCATCAGGACTGGTTCGATGAAAACAACGCTGAAATTTGTGACCTCATTGACCAGAAACGGAGAGCTCGGCTGGCATGGGAAAGCCAACCAACATCCAAAAGGAAGGAAATGGCTTTTTGTAAAATGAAGGCTTTAGCCCAACAGTCCATCAGGAAGCTGCAGAATAAATGGTGGACCGAGAAAGCCAAAGAGATCCAAGGCTATGCCGACCGCCACGATACAAGGAATTTTTTCCAAGCTATCTGTACCAGTACACACCCCCACTCATCCTTATTTATCTAATTTATATATTTGTCTGTATTATTGTTGTATTGCACTGGAGTGGGGAGCCCTCTAATCTCGTTGCACACTTGAGTACAATGACAATAAAGAGATTTCTAATTCTAATTTCTAATTCTAATAAGGTCTGCTGATGGGGTACTCCTAAAGGAGGAAGTTGTTATTCTTGCGTGGTGGAAAGAGCACTTTGAAGACCTACTGAACCGGCCCGCCCAAGCTTCTGAAGACTTCCTCCGCGATATTCCTCAGTATCCAATCAAATCATGCATGAGTGTCCCACCCACTCTCGAGGAGACACGGGAAGCGATCAAACAGATGAAGCCCAATAAAGCTTCTGGTCCTGATAGCATCCCAGCTGAGCTCATACAGCATGGTGGGGGGTGTCTCCTGAGACGAATCCATCTCCTTTTCCTGTCGATTTGGGAACCTGGGTATATCCCCCAAGACCTACGGAACGCAACCATCGTGACCATCTTCAAGAAAGGTGACCGCTCCACCTGTGGAAATTACCGTGGCATCTCCCTGCTCTCCACCACTGAGAAGATTTTCGCCAGGCTCCTCCACAAACGCCTTCTTGTCCTGAGTGAGTCTGTTCTCCCAGAGTCCCAGTACGGTTTTCGACCAGGCCGTGGAACCACTGAGATGACTTTCTGCACTCGCCAGCTGCTCGAAAAAGCCAGGGAACAACAGCAAACCATGTCAATGATTTTCTTTGACCTGCATAAGGCCTTTGACTCCGTCCCTCGTACTACCCTTTGGAGACTGCTTGAGAAGTTTGGCTGCCCCCATAACTTTGTCCAACTAGTGCGGGGCCTACATGATGGAATGATGGGCTCTGTCAGACATGGTGGTTCTCTTTCATCATCATTTCCCATTGCCACCGGGGTCAAGCAGGGATGTGTGCTCGCACCGACCCTTTTCTCTCTCTACCTGACAGCTATTTTGCTACGTGTCAAAACGTCTAACCCTCACCTTGGAGTGCGTATTAGATACCGGATGGATGGTGGTCTTTTTAACCTGCGACGTCTGAAAGCACGGTCGAAGACATCGGAAGTGTGTGTCTCAGAACTCCAGTATGCTGAAGACTGTTGTGTCCCAGCCTCCTCTCCTGCTGACCTACAGGAGTCTACTAACGCCTTTGTGGAAGCATATGAGAGTGCAGGCCTGGAGGTCAATGTTGGAAAAACAAAAGTCCTAGCGCAATTCCATCCTGCCCACCCTCTCCATCCTTTAGACATATCCATCCACGGCGATACAGTCGAAGAGGTCCCCAGATTTTGCTATCTCGGGTCTATGGTCAATAACACCAATGACCCAAGCGAAGACATAAACAACAGGATTCGCCTTGCCCATCAAGCCTTTGGTAAGCTCTGTAACCGTGTGTTCTCACAACATGGTTTGTCAGCACAGACCAAGATTAATGTCTACAGAGCTGTTGTGATTCCAACCCTCACCTACGGGTCGGAGAGCTGGACTCTCTATCGGAAAAACATCAGGACCTTGGAGAGATTTCATCAGCAAAAGCTGCGGGCAATCCTGGGAATTGACTGGAAAGCATGCATCACCAACAACGACGTACTAACCCGTGCCGGCCTCCCAAGCGTAGAAGCGATCATCTCAAAGAACCAGCTGCGCTTCTCTGGGCATTTATGTCGCAGGAAAGACTCCTCCCTACCCAAACAGATGTTATTTTGTGCACTGGCTCATGGCTCTAGACTGGTAGGGGGCCCAAAGAGACGGCTGAAAGACCAGTTCAAACAGCTGCTCCTAAAGAGCAAGATTCCCGTGGACAACTGGGAGGCTCTGGCCGCAGACCGCGCAGAGTGGAGAGACACAATAGCTAATGGTGTCATAAAGTTTGAAGAAGGCCGGGCACGAGCAGCTGAAGGGAAAAGACGACAGAAACACCAACGCCTCTTGTTACCCCGTCCACCTCCGACAATTCCGTGTCCAGACTGTCCTCGACTTTTCCACTCACACCTTGGACTCAAAAGTCACCAACAGGCACACAGACGGAGATATCAAAAAGGAAAGTGAACGAACAGATGAGGAGGACTGATCCTCGTTCTACGAGGTTGCCATGATGATGATGATGATGATTTGCGTGAAACCAAACATATCAATTATTGTCCGAAACGCCACGGTAAGTGGTTCCGACGGGAGATTCATATGAATGTTGAAGTCGCCCATGATAAGTATATTATCCGCATGAGTTACTAAATCAGCTACAAATTCAGAAAATTCATCTAAAAAGCCTGAGTAAGAGCCAGGCGGACGATAAAGAACGGCAAGATAAAACGGCAGCGCGGCTGTGGATCGCAAAATGAGAACTTCAAATGTTTTAAAGGAATTGCTAGGACGAACACTAAGTTTTAGATTAGATTCGGAAATGAGGGCTACACCCCTGCCTTTCTTTTGAGGGCGCGCAACATGCGAGCTCACGAAGTTTGGAGGCGAAGCCTCATTTAGCGGTAAAAACTGATTCGGTTTTAACCAGGTCTCGCAAAGACCAATCATGTTAAGATTATGGTCTCTAATAAGGTCATTAACTAACAAGGCTTTCGATGAAAGCGATCTAATATTTAAAAAAACGAGTTTCAGTAAAATAGGTCTATCTAAGTTATTCCGCGCAACAGGACTTCTGGTCATAATATTAAGGAGATTGCCTTGCCTAGGTCCCGGATTGTACCTCGAGCAACTATAAACGCGGCGAGAATTTCCGACGGTCGGAATCCGATAGTTATTTACCAGCTTTCGAGTGCTATTATTTTGAGAGAACGGTTTGTCGTCGATAAAACCGACCGAGGAGGAATGCTTAAAACCATCATGTATTGCCACCTCAGTAGAAATTATATCAGTATGAGATGTAACAGCATATGGTGTGTAGCGCTCACATCTAGAAGAAAAGCTATGTGTGTTGTCTAAGTCTAGCATAGCGCTAGTTAGCTCTAGCCTTACAGACTCCATACCCTTCCTTACAGGCTCACTATTCGCCTGCAACCCGACCTGCTCTAATATGAATAGTCATGGAAGGCTCAAACAATAATCTATGTTTCTAGAAAGAGTGATGGCGCCTTCCCAGTTAGGGTGAAGGCCGTCCATCCTCAGCAGGTCGGGTCGGCCCCAGAAGGAAGGCCAGTTATCTATAAACTGCAGTCCCTGCTCCCTACAAAAACTAGCCAGCCACCGATTTAGCAAGAATAATCTACTAAACCTCTCATCATTGCCTCTCGCAGGCAAGGGGCCAGAGACAATTACTCGATGCCGACTCATCTTTCTGGCGAGATCACAAGTCCTTGCTATCTTTTTCTTTGTGATCTCTGATTGCTTCATCCTAGTGTCATTGGAGCCAACGTGTATCACTATATCTGAATAGCTAGCGTTGTTTGCACTGCGCTGGTGTCTAGGTGTCTTGCGCGCTAGCTCCATAAGATTAGCTTCTATGTCGGGTGCTCTGGCCCCAGGAATACACATTACTGTGGCTGGATTTTCAAGTTTAATGTTGCAGGTAATGGAGTCACCTATCACTAAAGTGTGGGAGCCATGAGACCGAGGTGGAATGGAACTGCTATGTGTCTTCACAGGCTCACCGCGATTAGCAAGCCGTGTACGGCCAATGCTAACCGGACTAGCAGGTTGGCTACAACCCGTGCTAACAGTCGCGTCCGCCACATTTACGCTTACCACATTACTCTGTTCTAGCTGGCGGACACGTCCCTCTAGCAGGGAGAGTCTTTCCATGAGAGTGGTGCAAGTGTTGCATGTGGTGGTGCACGAAACCATAGTTGCGTTTACTCGCCCGGTGGATGAAAGCGGAGGATCAGATGCCGCCTTGTGTGCATGTGACTGTCTTTTCAGAGGTGCCGATGCACCTCTCCTGACTGTCTGGGTAAGCTAGCAGTAGCGCTCAAACGTGCCACTCGAAAAATGCCCAAAATTCCTTTTTCAGGTTGAAAAGAGTCAGCCAGCAATCCTGTTGTTTGACCGACCCTCATAAAGTCCAATTTTTCTTGAAAAGTTCACCTTTAAAAATGTATAAACAAATATCACCTTCTGATAGTAGATCTGCATCAACTAAATACACACATAGAAGTAGTAGAAGCTCACTTCTGTCAACGTCTTCAATTAAATTAAAGGCTGAAATGGAACGAGCATGTTTAAAGGCAAAGGCTGCTGATTTACAACAAAGGTTGGCACTTGAGTAAGAAGAAGCTGCAATTAAGGCAACGACGGAAATGCATGCAATGCAAACGGCACTCTCTGAGTCTGATGCTAAAATGGATGTCTTGAGAAGATATGAAAATACCCAGGAGGATGGCATCCACATTCCTGATGAGACTGTTACAATTTAAACTAGGAAAAACATTCAATTACCATCACAGCCTATCATAGCAACAAGCAGTGTTAACCTGAATGCTCCCACTTCGACTATTCCAATGGCTGGATTTCCACATCAGACAGAAAGTAGAGAACAACGGACATTTGCTTGATGGCCTTTGCCAAGCAATCTCACAGAAAGCCAGTGTCACTGAATACTTAGCAAAGAGTCAAAAAGCATCGCTACTTCCCGAACTTTCCATTCCAACGTTTAAAGGCGACTCTCTGCAATATAAATCCTTTATAGGTGCCATTGAACATGGGATTGAATGCCGCACAAGTGATAACCGTGATCATCTTCAATTTTAACTGCAGTATACTAGTGGACAACCACATGAGTTGGTGAAGAGCTGCATCCATATGGAACTTCTGACAGGATATACCAAAACAAAACAAATGGTGACAGAGTTTTATGGTGATGACTTCATGATAGCAGAAGCATATTTAAAGGAAGCCATGGATTGGCCAACAATCAAGTCTGAAGATGGTGTTGCACTTCAGTCTTTCACATTATTCCTTTTGGGCTGTTCGAACATAATGGCAGATGTGAATTACATGGAGGACTTGGACAACGCGGCTAATATAAAGGCATTGGCAAACAAACTTCCATCCAGACTTAAAGAATCTTGGGGAAAATTTGCCTGCAATCTTCAAGAAAAACAAATAGAAGAGTGAAGTTTAAGGATTTTGTTGACAAGCACGAAAGATTCTATAAAACAGAAAACAAAATCACAACAGACAGAAACACCAAAATCAAAGAAAGTCTTCACAACAGTCATTGTGCCCGCCAAGATGGAAAATAACAAAATCACCACGCCAAAGGCACAACCTGTTTCAGTGGATGCTAATGGAAAACCATGTGCTTATTGTAATGGAGAGCAACACAGTCTCACAATTTGTAAGGAATTTAGGAGAAAGCTACACAAGGATAAGATTGACTTATTGAGGAGCAAGCGTCTGTGTTTTGCATGTTTGAAGCACGGTCGCATTAGCAGTTTCTGCAAACAAAAGCTTCAATGTCAAGAATGCTCTAGACTGCATCCTACAGCACTACAAATTGTCCATAAAGACTTCAGAGAAGAAACACCCTAAGACAATTGTGAATAGCAGTACCTATTAAGCGCCCTCGTACACACAACAGAAACCTGGGGTGTCACTGGGGCCTTTAAAGAGGACTGCATCCTTTCAATAATTCCGGTATGGGTCAAGGCACAAAAAGGAACCAAGACAGTGGCGACTTACGCATTTTTTGATCCAGGAAGCTCAGCTACTTTTGCGAGAGTCATTGCTCAACCAACTGAACATGAGTGGACGGAATGTAAGCATTGCATTATGAACAATGGGGAATGACTCAATTGTGAACACACACCTTGTGACTGGTCTAGAAATCAGCAGCTTGGATGGCAAGGAGTTTGTCAAACTGAAGGAAGTGTATACACAAAAGGACATTCCTGTAGCTAAGGACAATATACCTCGACAAGAAGATATTGACATTTGGCCACACCTAAAGGAGGTGAGAATCGCCACAATTCAAGCTACTGTTGGATCACTCATAGGAGTAAACGTTCCGAAGCCAATGGAACTTCTACAAGTGGTTAACAGTAGGAATATTAGGCTGGACAGTCAATGGACCACTCAAATGTGGAAGTAAAAGAACTCAAGCCAAGAAATTGACAGAAATTACTGCGAACGGGATCTCAGTAGTGAAGCTTTCCTGATGCTGGACAAAATGAGGACATTGAGATGTCAAAAGAGGACCATCAGTTCAGCATGGTGTCTCAATCTGCTTTACTTAAGGATGGCCACTACAACGTTTGCCTTCCAGCGAGGAACTAGACTGTGTATGCCAAACAACAGGACAGTTGGCGAAAAACGTGCACTGAATTTACGGAAGCGATTCTTGAGAGACGTCATATATCATCTAGAGTACGTGACCTTCATGGATGACCTCGTCAGGAAAGGATATGCAGTGCAGCTTGACGGAAATGAGTGCAAACCTGCTGAAGGACGGACATGGTATCTGCCTCATCATGGAGTCAAACATCCAACCAAACGGAAATTACGCGTAGTCTTTGATTGTGGCGCTAGCTTTCAAGGTATGTCAATGAACGAACACATTTCAAGATTTGGATTTGAATGAGGATTACTTGCCAATGGAAAGGACATTGGGCGTCCAGTGGTGTGCCGACACGGACCAGTTCAAATTCAAAATCACCCACAAAGATCGGCCACTCACTAGAAGAGGACTGCTTTCGCAAGCTCAATTTTTGATCCAATGGAATGGAATGCTTGCTAAAAGAATCCTACAGAACTTCTGTCAACAGAAATATTGCTGGGGTGAAGATCTGCCTGACACTGTAGCTGTAAGTTGGAAAAAGTGCATCTCAAGTCTATCACAGTTGGAGGAATTTGGTGTTGACAGATGTGTCAAGTTGAAACAGTTTGGCGTGCCAGTCTTTGCACAGCTCCATCACTTTGCGGACGCAAGTGAAGACGCCTTTGGAATAGGCAGCTACTTGGAACTGCGTTTTTTGACTGGTGAAGCGCAAGCTACCTTGGTCTTGGCAAAGACGAGAGTAGCACCCCTGAAGACTTTTCCTAGAATGGAATTGACCGCAGCCGCAGTTGCATCTAAGATGGATAAGATTCTGAGGAAAGTGCTTGATCTGAATCTTCAGGAATCTGTATTTTGGACTGATAGCACAGCTGTGCTAAACTACTTGAACAGTGAGACCATCAGATTCAAGACGTTTGTCGCGAATAGGGTGGCAGCGATCTTGGAGCATTCTCCGACATCTCAGTGGCGATATATCACCACCGCTCTAAATCCAGCTGATTACGTAGCAAAAGGACCAACTGTAAAGGCATTTTTGAAAAATGACTACTGGCTTTTGGGAACTAGCATCTTGCGCGACCACTGGCCGAAAAATCTGGATCCTGGACTTCTGGATGTTAATGACCTGGAGGTCAATAGAGTGACTCAATTGCATGTAATTCAGTCACTGGAGCCCAAAGATTCTCTGGACCAGTGGATGAACCATTATTTGTCTTGGACAGCATTGAAGCAGTCCGTGGCCTGGTTTCTAAAGCTGAAAGACTTACTGACAGAGTTAAAGGAAAAATGAAAGGAGTTAATCACATTAGGTGAAGAAGGCAAGATGAATTTATTCAAGTGAACTGTCAAAGGAAAGTATTTGACCTGCGACGACTTGGATAAAGCAGAAAGAGAACTTGTGAAATACTGTCAAAGGTGAAGTTTCAAAAAAGATTTAGCCATATTTGAAAAACAAAAAAGGGTGAAGAAAAGTAGCCCACTTTACAAGTTCAATATAGTACTTCAAGATGGTGTCATGAGGGTTGGTGGACAGTTGAGCCACGCAGCCATGCCTGAAACAGCAAAACAGCAAGCCATCTTGCCAAGGATTCACATAACACAAAACTAGTCCTGAGATACATTCATGAGATTACAGCTCACGCTGGAAGGAACCACATGATGGCTAATCTGCATCAACAGTTTTGGATACCTCGAGCTGCTAGAGTCATCAGAAGAGTGCTTGCTACCTGACGATCCGCCTTTCAAGAGAATTGGCGTTGATTATTTTGGTCCATTCTAAGTAAGTAGGGTTAGAGGACAAGTAAAGAGATACGGCGTGATTTTTACATGTCTCGCTGTACGAGCCGTACATCTGGAAATTGCATCTTCACGTGACACAGATGCTTGTCTCAACGCAATCCGAAGATTTCTTGCCAGAAGAGGACAAGTGAGAGAGATGTATTCTGATAACGGAACCAACTTTAGATCAGCTGACAGTGAAATGAAGAAATCAATCAAAGAATGGAACACTAAGTAAATCGAGAAACACTTGCTGCAAAAAGGTATTCAGTGGCATAGCAATCCCCCAGCAGGTTCCCACCACGGAGGAAGCTGTGAGCGACTTATTTGGTCTGTGAGAAAAATCCTGAATGTCACTGTAAAAGAACAAATTTCGGGTGAAGAAAGTCAATAACCTTGCTTGGTGAGGCTGAAGCAGTTATAAACAGCAGGCCTATCACAAGGACATCTTCCGACCTCAACGACTTGGAAGCACTCACACCCAACACTCTGTTGTGGCTGAAGGTCAAACCTGAGTTACCTCCTGGAGTCTTCTGTAAAGAATGAGCTGGTCAGCTCTTTAAAGAGTATTATGTAAGTTGAAATACATTAATCCATTTTTCTTTTTTGGACCATCTTTAACTGTGTAGTGTGTAATGTCTAAAATACAAAATGATCTGATTTTAGGGTGCAGTTGACGACTGTGGCACAGGTCCTCGCTCTACAAGTGCTAAAAGTCTTCGGCAAAGAGAAAAATCTGCCATAAGGTACAGAAAACATTGGCATCAGAGTAAATGGATGCATGTTTTTGCAATGTGCGAGGAAACTGGCGAACTCATAGAAAACTACGCAGGCTTGGGAGAACATGCAAACTCTACACAGGAAGGCCGGAGCCGGAATCGATCCCACAACCTCTGCATTGTGAGACCATCGTGCTCACAAGTCGGCCACCGTGGCGGCCGTCCATTATAAATGCCATCCCACCATCCATTATCTGTACGGCTTCTCCTCACAAGGGTTGCGGGGGGTGCTGGAGCCTATCCCAGCTATCTTGGGGCAGTAGGTGGGGTACACCCTGAACTGGTTGCCAGCCAATCGCAGGTCACACAAAGACAAACAACCATCCGCGCTCACACTCACACCAATTTAGGGTGTCCAAACAACCTGCCATGCATGTGTTTGGAATGTGGGAGGAAACCGGAGAACCCACGCAGGCGTGTGGGAAACATGCAAACTCCAAACAGGAAAGCCGGAATCAATCCCGCGACCTCTGCATTGTGAGACCATCGTGCTAACAAGTCGCCCACCATGCATCCCTGCTAAATAAATGATTAATTTTTACATTTTAGTATTTGTAAGCGATCTTGTGTTCATGACAGCATTTTCAACAGTGTGGGTGTTTGTATGAAAGCATTTCACTTGTGTATGGGCATGAGCATGTTTCAGTTGTATTTATGAATAACAATAATTTCACAATTGTGCCTGAGCGCCTTTCACTGGTGTGTATGAGAATGTTTCACCTAAGTGTATGAGTGCATTTGACGAGTGTATGAGCAACAACTATTTCACTAGTGTGTATGAGAGCGTTTCACTCGTATGTATGATAGCGTTTCATAAGTATGCATGAGCAACAACAATTTCACTGGTGTGTAAGAGTGCATTTTAGAAGTGTGAAGCGATTCCTGACTTTTGTCCCCAACGGCACCTCATACTCCCCATCTCCCGCTCACTTCTCCTGACCCCATGAGCCATCCCCGTTGCTACTACATGGAGATTTGATGTGTTTTTTTGTTTTTTTCTGTTATTAGCTTCTTCAACATCGCTTCTGATTCTCATCTCTTCTCTGGCGCTCGTCTCCGCCTGTCTGATTTGAAGTCGATCTCAGAATTTGCACTATTTTGACATGACTTCTGTGGTAATCACTACTGACATATTGTGTCATTTGCTCAATAATACATTAAAATTATAATAAATAATAAAAATCGGTCAGGTGCCGAGCTCTGGCTTCATATCTTTAAAAGTGGTCTTCTCAAATCTGTTACTAATGGCCTCTAAATCAGCTGTGGTAGAGAAGGGGCAAATTAGACCTTATGGCATCTTAATTTGGTCAAGTCTTGTACCCATTTTCAAGGCCAGCGACTATTGCTTTAGCTATATACAAGAAAAGGATTACTCTGAATATACACAACAACAAATCCCAGATGTCCAACCCAAATGTTGTTTCAAAATAATCCAGTTCAGATGATAAACAAATGTATTGGTATGTTGAGGTAATTATTTCAAATCAAAATATACACTTCTTTTTCAGACGATGGGGAAGATCGAAGAAGTGGAAAAGTTGGAGGAGTAACTTCAAAACAATGCAAAGAGACAGAATCTGGAAGAATGTCAAGTTTGTCCATGTTTATATTTCTGGAATTTACTGGGCGTGCATCTCGAAATGTTTGGGGATGGTTCGGGCTGCCAGACAAGACTTTCACTGCGAGCGCTGGACCACTGGATCCTGCGGCAAACAGCGGACTTCCTGCAGCTGTTTATTACCAACAAGCTGCTCCTGCACATCACTGATGCGGATGGCACAGACTGCTTTGCAGACAATTATTTTGAGGCAAAACTAAGAGGTCTGGAAGCACTCTGAAAACAAAGTAAAATATTTGACACCCACGGCAAAATAAGCCATGCTACAGCATGTATACGGTGTGAGACGTGTAGTGTTCACTTGCTCCAAGGCAATTGTTTTTGTGTATACCACATACCCAACAAATTGTGTAATTTGTATGGCGGGGGTTGGGCATGGGGTCAGGCGCGGTAGTGTACACACGCGTTGCAAAAACACATGCACACACTGTCACTCACGCACTTCTGTATATAGTTCATTTCAGCACCTTTTATAGAAGGAAAGCATTATTTTGATGTCTGAGCTGTCACAAAAGAAAAAATGTTGAAGTCAAGTCAAGGTTGTGCTTGAAATGTTTGTTTTTACAAGAAGCTCTTTTTCTCCGTTTTTCGTGAGCAATGGGAATTTAGTTATATTCTAACGCTGTCAGGTAAAGGCTCCATATTTTTATAGCATTATAGCACAATATTCTGTGGGCGCTAGAATTGAAGGGTTTGCGCTAGTAAAAATAGGTGGGATTAAATGAGTTGAAGTGTATCTCTTGAGTGCTCCTTAAATATTTGCCTGTGTTGGTATATTTAATTTGGTCGTGTCATGTTTATTCTTACGCTGAAAGAGACGTGTTCGAAATTTTTAATTTTTTTTTCCCGGTCAAAGCTACCAATGGTGTCTGTTTTTTTTCCTCCGTGAAATGTACGAGTTATCACTTTGACGCGCACGGTGTCACGTGGCTGGAGGACTGGAAACTTGCGCGAACGACATTTACGTTGAAATGTTACAATGACACATATATCGACATCTAACAAACATGCATGGGCATCTAACATTGACCTTACATTGACGTCTAACATAAACCATTACAATCACATCTAACAAAGACGGACATCTAACAGACACATCGACACCCATCATAAACATTTACATAGACATCTAACATAAACACATCGACATCTAACCAACATTTACATAGACATCTTACACACATCGACATCTAACAAACATTTACATAGACATCTAACATAAACACATCTAATATAGACACATAGATTGACATCTAACATCGACACATTGAGATCTAACATAGACACATACATTGACATCTAACATAGACAGTTACATCGACAACTAACATCGACACAAGGCTTTGTCAAATGACACGTCATGACGACATATACAGAGACACAAGGCACAACAGCATATTTTTAGCACAAATTGAACCCCATATGTTAGCTACCTCGTTCGACTTAAAGGGTTAGCGAACTTGTTATGGTGGTTGAGGGGTGGCGGCTACCCAGCTCGTGTAGTGTATATTAAACTTAATAAGTTAATAATTTATGACCAGTAAACACGGATGTTGTAATGCAAAACAATGTTCAAATGTTAGTTTTTTATCAACACATTTCATGAGATAAAGCTCCACTTGTCTGTAAGAAATGTATGTTGTAGAACCATTATATAACACAATATTACACAATTTTACATTGGAATTTCATTTAATAAAACATTGACAATTATCTTTACAAACACTGTGTATGATTCATCTTTTCATTTGTTATTCAATGAGCAAAACAGTGGTGATCAAAACAGTGCAAATTCAATGACATTTTATAGGTATCTGGCTGCAATAGTAAGTTACATTCTAATTTACATTTACAGATAATGGAAATACTACTGGTAACCTCAATTTAACTGTATTTCAGGCAGAATACCTCAAACATCCTAAAAAAATTAAACGTTGAGTATTATTTCTCCTTCAAAATGTCAGAAGAAATACTCTATAATGGCCTGACGACATTAACATAGCTTATTGTATATAGCAGGGGTGGGAAAACTTTTTTATTGGTGGGCCACAATGGGTTCTAAAATTTGACAGAGGGGCTGGACCAGGAGCAGATGGATGGAGTGTTTTGGTAACCTCATCTCATCTGAGAAAAAAAATACATTTAATTTTAAATGAAAGTGAACAAGAGCGTGTCTTTGAAAAACCACGCTATTTTGAAAATAAAGGATTAACAAGGTTTTTTTTTTTTTTTCAAATTCGGCGGGCCGGATTAAAACGTATAACGGGCCGCATGTGGCCCCCGGGCCGTAGTTTTCTCACGTCGGTATAGAGCAGAGCGGCATCGGTTCCCTCGTCAACATCAAGTGAGTTACCCTCTTACCGAGGCCAATCAAGACCAAAATACGGGGCTCCCCATCTCCCGGTCACTTCTCCTGACCCCAACAGTCACCCTCGTTGCGAGAACGTGGAGATTTGATGTTTATTTTTTTTCGCTTCTTCAACTTCGTGTCTGATTCTTTTCTCTTCTCTGGCTCCAGGATTCCGCTGTCAATTAGATGACGATTGAGGCGAGATTTCCGGTTCAAAGTCACCCTCAGAGTTAGCAACCATTTGAGATGACTTCTGTGGTAATAACTGTCATAGGTGCAATTTGCTCTATAAAACATTAAAACAATAATAATAATAATAAATTACAAAAAAAATAGTCAAGTACAGCACTCGTCTCATAAACTAGGTAAGAATTTAGCGTTACTAACGTTGCTACACTATAAAGAGTGTTTTACTGACTTGCTAAACCAAGTTTGCTTAAACTGATCGTACACTGAACTAAATCTTACCGCTGTCTTTTTACAAATGGAATATGAAATTGTTGCAGAAATTGTTTTGCTGTGACGGAGGGCAAGTTTTATAAGGTTCGTTCATCGGGAAGGTTTTATATTAGACGAGGATGGTCTTGCTCTTCGGATTTGTTTTTATTTTTTATAAAAGGCCGAGCATTTGCATTTGCGCTCAGACTTTGTTGCACAGTGCACACGAACCAAAAGCTCTAAAGAAAACACGATACCCGATCCAAACGGAGGGACGTGTTATCTTTATCTTCCACACCGCCTATCTTGTACTGGCTTGCGGGGAGGTGCTGCCGCCTCTGACTTTGGGCGAAATGTGGGAGGACGACCTGAACAGAGAAATACAAAAAGAAGCAGTACTGTCAGGAGTCGCCTTGCGGCGATGAGGAGGTGGACCCAAGAAGCGAGGAAGCAGGGGTAGGTGAAGCTTTAAGGAGATTTATTGTGGAGCTTGGTGGGGACGAACAACGGGGCGTGGGCAAAGAAACAACACAGGCAACTGAACGAGACTAACTGGACGATGACAAGGACCAAACACGAGACGGGAACGAGCCAGGCGGACAGGGAACGAAGACAAGTGCAACAACGGGAGCGAAGCGCAAGTCGTGAGAGTCCGAGGTGACGTGGCAACAGGAGGCAAACAGGGTAATGACCCGACACTGCGTTGTCGGTCTGGAAGGTTTAAATAGTCCGGGTACTTAGGGGAGCAGATGGGAAGCAGGTGCGTGATGATGACTAGGAACAGGTGCGTGATGATGACTAGGAACAGGTGCGTAGCTGGTGAGAACGAAAACAATAACAAAGGCACATGGCAGGGAGGTGATGAAAACAATAACAAAAGGCACATGGCAGGAAGGAGGGAAGAAAATAACAACAAAAACACTGACGTGGCAGACACGGGTCATGACAAGTACAGTGTAACTCCTTACGGGATAATATCCTCGTCGCATAAACAAGGTAAGAATTTCACGTTATGCATTTTGCTGAACTATAAAGCGTGCTTTACTGACTGTAGCGACGTCGAGTTAGCCTAAATGTATCGTGCACTGGACTAAATCTAGCAAGTTAGAATTATACGATTCGTTCTTCGGGAAGGTTTTATATTAGAGGAGGAATTAAGATCTTGTCCTTCGGACATTTTTTTGGGATGAAAGGCCGAGCATTTGCATTTCCGCACAGTATTAGTTCACGAAACAAGAAATACCCATGTACAAATAACTTGCAATTATAATAGTTGGAGCTGTAACAAAGTGTTTTTCATATGGTGTAGTATAAATTAGCAGGAAATTAGAACACAAATTAAAACACATACAGTAGATACAACAAGAACAACGACAGTCACATGTTCAGTCGAAAGCTAAAGAATAAAAATGTGTCTTCAAAACGTTTTAAAAGTGGACAGAGAGGGGGCTTGCCTAACATTCAATGGAGAGTCAGGGAATGGACTTCGAGTGCAAGTTTCAGGCCATCTATCTCAAGAAAGAGCTTCTGATGCACCTCAAACGGGTACTGCAAATTTAGTAAGTTCAGCGCATAGTTAATTCCCATGAGCAGGAGACTGGCAACATTTCTACAACCTCATTTTTTTAAGCTACAATGGAAACAGAGGCATGGGATGTGTCTTCATGTCCCTCACTTGCTTGGAAGACATAGAGCACATGTTTCAAACTCAAGGCCCGGGGGCCAGATCTGGCCCGCAACCTCATTTTATGTGGCCCACAAAGGGCAAATCATCTGCGTCAACTTCCTGTTTCTAGCATATTTTCTTCACAACACTGAGATATGAGATATTGCCAATTATTTGTGACCAATCCTCCCCTTTTAAAATAAATTGAAAAATTGTTGAACACTTACTTACTTGCTTCTGATTTCAAAACTGGCTTTCCAATCAATTTATATGGGTTCACAGTCATACCTCTGAGGGAAACCACAACTACGATGTGGCCCGTCCACAAAAATGAGTTTGACACCCCTGACATAGAGCTTCAGGACTTGCTTGGCCTGGTCCTCTTTTGCTTGTTCTCTGCTGACTTCCTGAAAGAGCATATACATCCATGGTGAGGTGCAAAATGTCCCAAATTTGTGTTTGCTTTTTTCGTTCTGAATATTGCTGTCTTCAGGCAGTATCCAAGAAGCTCCAAAATCTTCACCTTCCAGGAGATTTCCAATGGCACGTTTGTGCAATCATTAACACTGCATCATCCAAAGAGAGCAAACCATTTTCAACATTTGAGATTGGTCAGTAATATTTACAAGTAACACCCACTCGTGTGGATTGACCAATAGATTAGATCTAGACAAACATGAAATTACTCAAATTATGACATAACATGTTTCAGACGGACACCAGTGATATGTGACAGTATTTGCAATCTGCATTACATGTTTATAACAGCATATATGAGAATCAAAAAAGAAATAAAAAGGGCAATGAAAATGGAAATTAAAATAGAAACCTCAAGGATAGGATTTTTGTAGAAATCTCAAAATCGAAACTTTGGACCTTCTGATTTATTTCGTCAATTACCCGAAAGTAACCTTTGCCAAATGCCAACCCTTTAGCCAGAGCAACATTTCCACAACCTCATTTTCTTAAGCAACAATGGAAACAGAGGCATGGGATGTGTCTTCATGTCCCTCACTTGCTTGGAAGACATAGAGCACATGTTTCAAACTCAAGGCCCGGGGGCCAGATCTGGCCCGCAACCTCATTTTATGTGGCCCACAAAGGGCAAATCATCTGCGTCAACTTCCTGTTTCTAGCATATTTTCTTCACAACACTGAGATATGAGATATTGCCAATTATTTGTGACCAATCCTCCCCTTTTAAAATAAATTGAAAAATTGTTGAACACTTACTTACTTGCTTCTGATTTCAAAACTGGCTTTCCAATCAATTTATATGGGTTCACAGTCATACCTCTGAGGGAAACCACAACTACGATGTGGCCCGTCCACAAAAATGAGTTTGACACCCCTGACATAGAGCTTCAGGACTTGCTTGGCCTGGTCCTCTTTTGCTTGTTCTCTGCTGACTTCCTGAAAGAGCATATACATCCATGGTGAGGTGCAAAATGTCCCAAATTTGTGTTTGCTTTTTTCGTTCTGAATATTGCTGTCTTCAGGCAGTATCCAAGAAGCTCCAAAATCTTCACCTTCCAGGAGATTTCCAATGGCACGTTTGTGCAATCATTAACACTGCATCATCCAAAGAGAGCAAACCATTTTCAACATTTGAGATTGGTCAGTAATATTTACAAGTAACACCCACTCGTGTGGATTGACCAATAGATTAGATCTAGACAAACATGAAATTACTCAAATTATGACATAACATGTTTCAGACGGACACCAGTGATATGTGACAGTATTTGCAATCTGCATTACATGTTTATAACAGCATATATGAGAATCAAAAAAGAAATAAAAAGGGCAATGAAAATGGAAATTAAAATAGAAACCTCAAGGATAGGATTTTTGTAGAAATCTCAAAATCGAAACTTTGGACCTTCTGATTTATTTCGTCAATTACCCGAAAGTAACCTTTGCCAAATGCCAACCCTTTAGCCAGAGCAGGTCACATACTGGCAGCAATTAATTTATTTGAATATTGTGACAAATAAAAATGTTTGCTGCACAGTCTATGAGTTAATTGCAGCTTTAAAAACGTAATACTGTTGTAATTTACCTGGTAGTCCGTGATGAGTTCCTCTGCAGACTGTCCGAGGAATTTCATCAAGGAATGGATTATGCCCTCCCTTCCAGCTTCAACATTTTGCTATTTAAAAAGACACAAGATCATTAAGTGGGTTATATAAATATAAGATCACATATGCATTGCTCACATCCCAAAAAGTGCATCTCAACTTTAAATTAAAAAATAGTAAGATATCCATGATAAGCTCTGACAGATCTTTTATTTTTTATTATGTTAATGCTTATGATGGACTTATCCAAAATAATTTGATGCAAATTCTATTTGCAGTAATAAAACACAACCCTCTTACATGACTGAGTGAACTGAGCATAGGTCTTATTTTAGCGCCAGTAACTCCGCCTTTTTTTCCAAGTATCTCCTTCAATTCTGGGGTGTAAAGTTCCAGCTTGGTCAGCCAGGTTCTCTCAAGTTGAACATATGTAATTTGTTTGAACTCTTCCTTAATCTGAAACATTTTTCCCACAATTAGAACATTTTCAAAATTAAGAAATCTTAATCACGATTTAAATTTTGATTAATCGTCCAGCACTAGAAGATACAGCAGTAGGTATTATTCCACCTCTAAAATAATAAAGGCTGTACAATCATCACTTAATTTGACACAGAGTTTGGATTAATTGCTGGACTATGGGCTGATATTTGTCCCACTTGAAACTGAATCTGAATATTGGTTATTTGAATGTGAATTGCTTAACTTAGATATTTGAATTGAAACCTGAATGTTTTGAATTGAACACTGAATTATTGAATTGAAAAACTGAATTCGAATTACATAAATAAATTTGATTCTGAATTTTTCGATCAGAATGTTTTTGTTAAGAACTATATCCCAATAAACTTGAATGTAGGACTTTAAAATGCGTTTTTAATTCCTCCCAAGAAAAAGTGCTCCTCACCAAAAATTCAATACTGCATATGCTCAAATTCAGTTCACTAAGAAAAATTCAAGACTCAGTGACAGACATACGGGAGCTTTAGGGTGCCTCAAGGATGTGCAATGGATTCCAATCACCTTCCACCTATCACATCACCCCCCCATCCTTAAGCAGATCCACTGGCTTCCAGTCAATTAACGAATCATTTTAAAAATTCTTCTATTCTTCTTCAGGGTGTAGTGCGCCTTTCGCCCGTAGTCAGCTGGGATAGGCTCCAGCACCCTCCCGTCCGTGACCATGTACCGGAGAAGCGGTGTGGACAATGACATGACATATGTCGTGTTTCCACCCGTATTTGTGTTTTTACTTTCGTATTTTACTCTGTACAGCGTCCTTGAGTGTCCTGAAAGATGCTTCCAAATCAAATTTGTTATATATATATATATATATATATATATATATATATGAGAAAGAAATACACACACACACACATTTTTTATATATATATATATATATATATATATATATATATATATATATATATATAAACACACACATATATGTTGTTTGTTTTTTTTCATGGAGGAAAATGGCTTTCATCTAAATAACTCTCTAATGAATTTGTCTTTTATCATGGTGGTCTGTAGGACGAATTGGATCAAGAGCCTTCCAAGTGCACCATGGTGGTGTTTGTTGTCCGGGAGGAAGAGTATCTTCAGCCACCACATTATATCGGGGCAGTTATTGAAGATGTGAAGGTTCTTTGTCAGTTGCCATCTCTTGCACATAGATGTGTCATGCTGTTTGGCCTCATCAGTGCACTAAACCTGTCTTACCTAAGTAAGTTAAAACACGCTTCCAATGTAAATTTCCACCTATATATAGTGTAAAAAGACATCCTGAAGCCTGGACAGTCATTATTTCATTTTCCAGTATTTCCTTCATGAGATACAACAACACTTAGAAAAAGCGTACAGCGCCAGCAGACAATGAATTTGCAGCACTAAAAAAAACTAAACTTCATTAACAGCTAAACCAAACGTTTCCAATGTAAATTTCCACCTTAATATAGTGTAAAAAGACATCCTGAAGCCTAGACAGTCATTAATTTGATTGTCCAGTATTTCCCTTATGAGATAATGCCTCACATAGCAAATGTGTACAGCGCGAGCTGAAAATACATTTGCAGAACTAAACAACCAAACTTCATTAACAGCTAAACTTAACGTTTCCAATGTAAATTTCCACCTTTATATCGTGTAAAAAGGCATCCTGAAGCCTGGAAAGTCATTAATTTTATTGTCCAGTATTTCCTTAATGAGATATTGCAACACTTAGAAAGAGTGTAGAGCGCCAGCAGACAATGAATTTGCAGCACTAAAAAAAACGAAACTTCATTAACAGCTAAACCAAACGTTTCCAATGTAAATTTCCACCTTTATATAGTGTAAAAAGGCACCCTGAAGCCTAGACAGTCATTAATTTGATTCTCCAGTATTTCCCTTATGAGATGATGCCTCACATAGCAAATGTGTACAGCGCAAGCTGAAAATGCATTTGCAGAACTAAACAACCAAACTTCATTAACAGCTAAACTTAATGTTTCCAATGTAAATTTCCACCTATATATAGTTTAAAAAGACATCCTGAAGCCTGGACAGTCAGTCATTAATTTCATTGTCCAGTATTTCCTTCATGAGATACAGCAACACTTAGAAAAAGTCTGTGTGACAGCCTGGAGAGACTGCTGACAGGAGGGAATAGACCCCACTGGGGCTGACATGGGCTAGCTACCCATGCTGGCCGTCTCTGACACTGTGTTCAGTTTGTTGGAGACACCCGCCAAGTGCTACAGAAAGTCTACAAAGAATGACACCCCTACAGCCTGCGAGAGCGGGGGCGCAAGATGGCTCAATGACTGACCACACGGTTACAGACCTAGGAACGAACATGACTACGAGCAAGAACACGGTGCATGAGACAATGGCAGCAGGACACTCACTTCAGGTCTGCACCTGTGGCTGGGAAAAAGTAACATCAGTTACAGGGTTGAAGATCCACCAAGGAAAGAAGCGGTGTTTGGGAAAGCCGAGTCAAGGGCCTCGCATTGACCAATACTTCTTACGAAGTAATGCGTCAAATCAGTCGAGTGAAGCACAGCGACGGGAAAAAACCCAAAGTTCGCAGAGCATCAGCACCCCTGTCACTGAGGAGGGTATTATAAACACAGAATTGCAGGAGGTAGAACCCACCCAGCCACAGAGACCTCCCAAAGAGAACAAGATCAAAGGGCACAGACCGAGTGTGAGGTGGCCCAAAACTATTGAGAAGAGAGAGTGGGAAACCGTCAATAACGACCTGGTGAAAATCTTGGAGCAACAAGTGGGCACTGCAGAGAAAAAGCTGGAACACATCGGTGACATCATCTACCACTATGGAGAGGAGCGCTTTGGAGTGAACAGCTGGAAAACCACCAACAAAATACCACCACCAACCAAACCTAGGAGGCAACAAGAGATAGAGAGACTGATCAGGGAAAGAAGGGACCTGCGGAAACAGTGGAGAAAAGCCTCTGATCCAGAGAGAGAAGGTCTCATGCTGCTCCATGGGGACATCAAGCTCCGGTTGAAAACCTTACGAAGAGCAGAGAACTTGAGGAAACTTCGCAGGAAGAAGGAACACACAAGAACCCGGTTCTATAAAAATCCCTTCAAGTTTGTCAAAGATCTCTTCGCTAAGGACAAAATCGGGTTCCTGCAAACTTCAAAGAAGGAACTTGAAGAGCACCTGGAAAAGGTCTACCAAGACACGAAAAGGCATGAACAGCTAGCCATCCCACATGATATCACCCCCATTCGACCACCAGAGGTCAACATCGAGACCGGCCCTCCAAAATGGAAAGAAGTGGAGAACATGGTGGGCGTGCAAGATCAGGATCTGCACCAGGACCAAATGGAGTGCCATATAAGCTCTACAAGAACTCACCAGATGTCCTACGCTATCTTTGGAGGCTAATGAGAATCGTCTGGCAGAAGGGGATAATACCAAAGGCATGGCGAAGGGCTGGAGGTGTACTAATTCCAAAAGAGAAGGACGTGGCAGATATCAGTCAATTTCGGCCAATCAGCCTTCTCAACGTTGAAGGGAAAATCTTTTTCAGCGTCTTGACACACACCACCTACCTGGTGAAAAAACGAGTACATTGACACATCCGTACAGAAGGCTGGAATTTCTGGATTCTCTGGCTGCTTGGAGCACACCAGTATGATCTGGCATCAGATTCAAGCAGCGAAGAAGAACAAAGGGGATCTTCATGTCATCTTTCTCGACCTAGCCAATGCCTTTGGTTCAGTTCCGCATAGCCTTCTCTGGGAGTCCTTCAACTTCTTCCGCGTTCCAACATCCATCACTACCTTGGTAAAATCCTACTTTGAAGACCTGCAGCTGTGCTTCACAACACCCGACTTCAAAACATCATGGCAGCAAGTAGAAGTAGGCATCATGGCAGGTTGCACGATCTCACCCTGGCCTTTACAATGGCCATGGAGGTCATCATCAGGGCCTCAAAATGGGTGGCGGGGGTGAGCGAACCAGGAACGGGATCCGCCTTCCACCGTCCGAGCATATATGGACGACATGACCACTCTGACCACCACTGCAGCTTGCACCAGGCGGCTACTTGGTAAGCTGCAGGAAAACATCAGCTGGGCCCGGATGAAAATCAAGCCGAACAAGTCACGTAGCATCTCGATAATCAAGGGAGAGCTAAAAGACGTGAAGTTCTGCATTGGTGACGAACCAATACCAACGGTGGCAGAACAACCTGTCAAAAGCCTGGGCAGATGGTATGACTCAAGTCTTAAGGATAAAGACCAGGTGCAGCAGCTAAGACAGGATATCATCAACGACCTGAACAACATCAACAAGACTCCACTACCAGGGAAGCTCAAGCTCTGGTGTCTGCAATTTGGGCTTCTCCCTCTCGTGATGTGGCCACTCACTGTCTACGAGGTCCCACTAACAACTGTGGAGAAGATGGAGCGAGCCATCACAGTATATGTGAAACAGTGGCTTGGTGTCCCACGCTGTCTGAATAACATCAGCCTCTATGGCAAAGGAGTCCTCGAACTGCCCATCACAAGTCTCACTGAAGAATACAAGTGCTCTAAAGTGAGACTACAGATGACGCTGACGGACTCCAGAGACCGGACCATCAGTGAAACGGCACCACCCCTGTCAACTGGACGGAAATGGACACCATCCAGTGCAGTGCAGCATGCCACAGCAGCCCTGAGGCACAGCGATATTGTGGGACACGTCCAGAGGGGAAGAGGAGGCTTTGGCCTTACAGCAAGCAAACCAACTTGGTGTAAGGCCTCAACCGCAGAGAGGAAAAAAATGGTCGTGGAGGAGGTGCGCCGCCAGGAAGAGGCTGAAAGGTCTGCAAAGGCTGTCTCGCTTGCCAAGCAGGGACAGTGGATGAGGTGGGAAGGCCTGGAGAAAAGAAAGCTTGGCTGGAGGGATCTCTGGGAGATGGAAGCTAGCAACATCAGCTTCATCATCAGAGCTACCAATGACGTGCTGCCATCCCCAAAAAACCTCCACCAGTGGTATGGCGAAGATCCAACCTGTGCCCTCTGCCCAACACCAGCAACTCTCAAACACATCCTGACTTGTTGTAAGACCAGCCTCACACAAGGCCGCTATACCTGGAGGCACAACCAGGTCCTCAAGAGCTTGGCAGCAGTGCTTGAAAGCAAGAGAACTACCATCAACTCCTTGCCCTTAAGAGCCACCACTACCATTACAGCACCAAAATTTGTCCGAGAGGGACAGGAAAAGCCCAACCATCCTTTTCTCAAGCCAGAAGTTGGTCAGCTAACCAAGGCTCGGGATTGGAAGATGCTGGTCGATATAGGTCAGCAACTAATCTTCCCAGCAGAGATTGCAACCACCACCCTAAGGCCAGACTTAGTGCTGTGGTCCCATTCATTGAAGACTGTCTACATTGCAGAGCTCACAGTCCCGTGGGAAAATGCAGTTGAAGAGGCCTATGAGCGTAAGAAGTTGCGCTACACTGAACTGGCGGCGGACGCACAACAACGAGGGTGGAAAGCCAAGGTCTATCCCGTCGAAGTTGGATGCAGAGGGTTTCTGGCCTCATCAACCATCAAGCTGCTGAAAGACCTGGGAATCCATGGACAGGCTCTGCGGCACACAGTCAGATCGCTCTCTAAAGCGGCTGAAAGAAGCAGCCAGTGGATCTGGATGAAGAGGAAGGACCCCTACTGGGCTCATAGATCAGCAACATGACCCCGTCCCCCCTCCCCATCCCACCACTAATCTGCGTCATCCCACTTGAGTACCCAGGGCAGAACCATCCACCACAGTTAATTGGGCATGGGACACAAGCGCGGGCGTGATCAACCGGCCGCTGGCCACCATCGATGAGGGTGTCTAGTGATAAAGGCCGAAACACCCAGTGATTTGATGGAACACTACTGACGATGTGTCCCAAATTGACATCTTTCCCATTCCAACCATGAGACACAACCCCCATGCCACTCTCCATAGCAAGCCTAACCTCATGAGAATACCATCTATCGGCACAATGGACAGTTTACCATCACGTCCATGTTTTTATGATTCTGCTATGTGAGGCATTATCTCATAAGGGAAATACTGGACAATCAAATTAATGACTGTCCAGGCTTCAGGATGTCTTTTTCCACGATATAAAGGTGGAATCTTTCATTGGAAACGTTTGGTTTAGCTGTTATAGAAGTTTGGGTTTTTATTGTGCTGCAAATGCATTTTCAGCTTGCGCTGTGCACATTTGCAAAGTGAGGCAATATCTCATAAGGGAAATACTGGACAATCAAATTAATGACTGTCCAGTCTTCAGTATGTCAGTTTACACTATATAAAGGAAGAAATTTACATTGGAAACGTTGAATTAAGCTGTTATAGAAATGTGGTAGTTTAGTACTGCAAATGCATTTTCAGCTCGCGCTGTACACATTTTCTAAGTGAAGCATTATCTCATGAGGGAAAGACTGGACAATCAAATTAATGACTGTCCAGTCTTCAGTATGTCAGTTTACACTATTGTTAGGTTGAAGATATATTTTATCCCATATTTTACTCTATTAGTATTGCAAAAGAATTGTTCCACAGCGTGACCTATGTTTGACCATATGGATGAGAAGACTTCAAGAGAAGCGGATGCCTGAAGACTGGATCAACGTCTACAACATCAAAGGAGGTGTGCCGAGACACACCTCTGAAACAAAAGGACTGAGACTTTAGTGCCAGAGCACTAAAAGGCATATCTGCCTTTTCAATCAGTAAATGACTGCCATTGATGTCTGTCTTTCCTCTTGTGTCTGAAATGTTTACATGTTCCTGCTGGTGCTCCCCCCTTCGTTCCTTAGTGCAAATACATTGTATTGTTTAGGGACTTCCCAAATAAAATAGAGGGCTCGGCGGAGTGTGCTCCAGAACGAAGTTGGAGATGTAACTGAGCACACCTCCGTTCGTTCTCCTCGCGAGTAAAAGATCAACTCTTGTCTTCCTTTCATTCATTTTGCCTTTGTTCAGTGAATGCTTAGGTGATTGAACCTGACATTATTTTGGTCCTTCGAGCGGGAAGCCAAGATACCTGAGGATTCCAGCGGGTGTGGTGAACTCCAGAAAGACCATGGCCATGGCAGGCTCACTAGAGAGAGCCTAAAAATCCTTTTCCAGGACTGGACCTCACCCCACCAGCTGGGATCTGACGGTTGACGGCGATCCAATGGAGGGAAGACAACAGTGGTGAGATATTTTTTTTTAGGGGGGAAGTGACTGACTGGAGGTCATTGCGCGTTAAGAATAAATAAATAAGTATTCAGAATAAATAAATGAGCATTAAGAATAAATAAATAAAAATAAAACATAAAAAAGAAAAAAAAGCAAAGAAAGACATGAAGTAGAGATGAAATAAGAAAAGAGAAAGAAAGAAAGATAGAGAAAAGAGAAAGAAATTGTGTATAGATAAGAAATCCTGTGCATACTAGTCGATGGCAGGTCCATGAAGGACAGTGGAGTGAGAAATAAAAAAAAACCTGTGAATACTAGTCAATAGCAGGTATATGAGGGACGGCGGAGTCCGAGAAATTCCGTGGAGAAAGTAGGACGGCGGAGTTGTGTGTACACTTAAATTCCGTGTGTGAATGTTTGCGCAAACCGTATGTAAAGTGAGTGAACGGTGTGATTGGGGATTACAAATACCACTTGGTATTTTATCCCATGTAATACAGTAGGGTTGTACACAGCAGACTGGTGTGGATGCAAAGGCAATAATTCTCCACCTGAAAAGGTTGAATTGAGAATTACCACAACAGGAAATTTGAGTTGCTGTCCTACTGATGAGAAACCAGTTTTTAGAACACCTTAGGTGTTGACAAACTGGTCCAAATTTTCTAAAATGGGGATATTAGGTAGTAAAATAAAACCCAGGGATACGCTGCAGTGTAGAGATTGGAAGTTCATCGAAAAACAGGATCCTGATAAAACTCAGTATTTCTATACATGGATAACTGAACATGGCTTTAATGGTCAGTTAAATACACAAAAAATAGCCGCATTGCAGGGATCAATCATAGGAAAGACGAAAAAGACCCCAAAAAGATGAAGAAAAATGGCTTTGAGGAAACAGAATATTGGATGAGGGTAGCCTTAAAAAGAGAAGAGGGATACAGGAAACAAAAAGAGAATGAAAACAAAATAAGCAAAGGAAAGGAATGCGAAAAGTCAGATAGAGCAAATTACACTGAAATAGGAAGAGTAAAACAAAAGGATGATGAGACTTTTGAGCAATACAAAGTGAGAATGACAGCTGTGTTTAAAAATCACAGCGGGCTACAGGAAAATGGTAATGTAAATGGGCAATTTCAACAGCAGTTGAAGAATGCTTTACATGCAGGCTCAAGAGAGGTAATTCATAAGTGGGTAAATAAACATTTCATTTGCCTGCCAACAGGTACCCTGGAGGAGTATGTAAATCACGCCCTCCATGCTGAGAAGATAGAAAATAAAAAGAAGCAGAGGTCTATAGACAGGACAGGTCAGGTAGGACAGGTAGGACAGGAGGTCTTTTATCGAGGTGGAAAGGGCCTAGGTAGCTTTAGAGGACAAAGGGGCAGACGACAGAGAGGAGGAAGAATAGGAAGAGGAGCAAACAGGCAAAATACATCAGGCTGCTGGCGTTGTGGTAAAGAAGGCCATATAGCAAGAGATTGCCCTGAGAAAAAGCAACCTTCAGCATGACTAGGATAGGAAGCATCTAAACAGGATTTAGAGGCTGATCAAGGAACAGATGAGTTTCTAGATGAAGAGGTCCTCTTAAATTTACAAGAGATATTGGCCTTTGATGAAATAACTGAGCTGAAATAACCTTATTGGTAAATGGGTCACCAATTACCTTTTTATGTGACACTGGTGCATGTAGGATTGCTTGTAATAAATTAATTCCAAATGATAGAGCAAGAGAAATGTGTCATAGTCAGATTTGCAAGTGGAAAACTGTCTAGAGTAACAGAATTAGAACCTGTGTGGTTGAGGGACCCAGAAGGACACTGAGTTGGTTGCATGAATTGAAATTAGGTTTACTTTTACAGAACAATGAGAGCCCAAGTTGTGGGGATGTGATTAATTTACAGAAAAAGATTATTGATGGCACAATTTATACTTACATGATCCGACAGACAAGGTATATCATTCTGATGATGGGTTTTACTTAATTGTATACTTGTGTCTTTTTCAGAAAGAGAGGAGTAGGTGTTGTGAAATCTTAATTGAATGAAGAAGTGAGCATGAGAAACCCTTGTAGGAGCATAGGTGTTTCCTGATTTTGTAGTTTTTGATTTGATACCTTGATAGTTTTGAGTGGCTTTGGTAAGGCTACAGTGAATTTGGAAAATTAAAAAAAAAAAAGGAGTGAGGAAAGTTTGACAGAGGGCAATGGGTATTGGTGTAATCGTAACTCATGAGTGTGCTGTAACAAAGAGTTAACAGCTCTTTGAAGTTAGATGCTCGTTCCCAAGTAGGGGGAGGAAGTCAGAGAGAGAGTTTGGTGATTGAAGAAGGTGTGACTTGAACAAATGAATAAGGATAAGAATTAGGTTCTGCTGTAAGGATGATTTGAAGAAATAAATGTTATGTTTCATACTTCAGTTGATGATCTTTCTATTAAGGTAACTGTAGTTAGTAACTGGAATGAAATGCACAGATGGAAATGACACAAAAAAAAAGATGGTAATTTGATAAGAAGGGCTAGTATTTACATTAAAGCAGAGAAGAAATTAGAGACTACAAATAACATTGATGTGTACTTGTTCACTTTGAGGTAGAACTGGTTGAAGTAAAATGAGTCATAAAGTTAGAAAAATAGGAAATAAAAATAAAATTAACATGCTTAAGATTAACAAATTATTGCAAAGTCTGAGTTCCAAATTATGCAGAAATTACTGTGCCACTGAGTAAAATGATGAATGAGGAAAACCTCTAAATGACATTGTCCTTACACTGGACTGATAGAGCAGATTCAGCTTTTGTGAAAGGAAACAAGTGTTCGTATTAAGTATGGCACTGACCCTTTGTCCAGATGCAAAAGGCCTTAGTTTTAGTGTAGAAACATGGAGATAAGACGAAACCAATCGCATACTTCTATTCCAAACTAGACAACGTAGAATGTGCATTGAAGCACTGCATGAGAACAGTTAATGCAGTATCTATTGCTGTAGATATAAGATTAAGCTAAAGATGGTCTTTTATTAGTCCCACAATCTGGAAATTGCAGAAACAAGTGGAACCATAGTTTTGTTCCATCCTCTGGTTTTGAGAGTACCACGTGCGGTTTCTGCATTGCTTTTGCTGATGAACATGACGTTTTTGTCACCGGCGGGACATTTATAGTGTATGAATACATTGTTATCAAAACCACATCTGATTATAGAGAGATGTACAACATTAAACCCGGCTATGTCATTATTATGTCAGGAGGATGGTACAAAACTAGATTGTTATGAGTTAGTAGAAAAAAGTAACCAAAAGTAAAGGCATCAAAAAGATTCGCCTTCAGAAAACGGAGAAGTGCTATTTGTAGATGGAAATAAATAAATAAAATACTGTAGTTGTATCAAATGACACTGGGAAAAAGAACTTAGCAGTTAACTCCTCAAATTACTCAGCTCATGCAACAGAATTAGTAGCTTAAACAAAAGCGTGTAAACTAAAGAGAGTAAATTGGGTTACTATTTACACATATAGTCGTCTTAAAATGTGTAGCGCATACATTGCACAAGTGTTTTCCTTGAATACACATTGCAGACAATACAGCTAAAGAAGCTGTTGCGGACATACACGTTTTAGTGATAGAAGTCCCAAAGTTAAACAAAGGCTTTGGAGGAAAATGGTGTAACATCGCTACGTGATCTCTGTATGACCAAACAATAATCTTTACAAATGGGCTGCTATATTGAGTCATGGGATAACACATGTCTCAACAGGGGAAATGGTGCATCAGATATTACGTTATTATACGGCTTACGGCTTTAATGCTTATTCGAAACATTTTTGTAGGGCATGTTTAACGTGTGCAAAACACAATTCACAAGGTAATTTGAGTCCACGCAGAGGACGCTTTCCTACACCACAATATCCATTTCAAATTATTCATATGGACTTATTTGATAAAAACCAAAGTGAAGAAAAAAAATAAAATAAATGTTTGGTCATCATAGATGTGAATTCGAAATGGTTAGAACTCTTTCTAACCAACAAATCCAGTTGCATTGACAGTGGCAAAAGTACTTTGTAAGGATATCATTCCGAGATATGGTATTCCTGAAAATAATAAACAGTGATAATAGTACCCATTTTGTTAACTAACTTGTGAAAGAGATAGGAATGTTTCACGTTGATTTGAAAGATAATTGTGCTTACCACCCTAAAGCTCTGGATTGGTGAAAAGAATGAACAAAAAAAAAAAGTGAAAAGGCTATGCATTGAGGAAACGGGGACGCAGTGGACACAGTGTATGGAAATTAGTAAAACTGTTTGTAAAAACGACAAGCACTGTGACTTTCCATTGAATGTTATGCGAGTCGCCTCTCTGTCCACTTTTAAACCTCGCTTGAAGATGAATATTCGGGCCTTTGACTCAGCATGAGACTGTTGCTGTTCTGTTGTTTTTCTGGTATCTACTGTAAATGTGTTTATGTGAGTTAATTTGAGTTATATACAGAGAGTTGCACTGTATTGTATTTCATTGTATTTAGGACCGAGACGTTGTAAAACATTGTTTGGAAAGGCCTTATAGAATACCTCAAATTTAAGAACAAATGGGAAATAGATGCTGAAGCAACTTTAGCTGACTACATGTGAAAAGTGTTAGAAAAACAAAGACAGGCACAAATTTAGAGTGGTGAGGATCTTTCTGTCTCCTAGCAGGGCACTAAACTAGTGGAGCCAGGAGACTGGATGCTTGAAAGAAGTTTGAAGATAAGACATTTGTAATTACCCAAGGGGGAATGCCATGTTAAGTTTTATTGACAGCTCTCACAGCTGTAAATATAGTAGAAGAGTCAACATTGGTTCATTTGACACATGTAAACAGGTCATTTTGATTGAAATCTCCTACAAAGGAGATGAGCGGAAGTCTGATGATAGGGTGGTCTTATTTCATAAGACACCAGACTAAGTAGAGGGGATATTTCAGACAAAATGACCCTGAAGTGGTTAAAAGCAGCTGTTCTATGTTGGATGTATACAATTTTATTCTGATATTTTTGTTGTTGTGTTATATGTGGGAACAACCCAGAGTTACATAAACAAACTATGATGTGACTATAGTACAATACCAACAGTAAGAATCCCAATTACTAATCAAAATGTATTTGCAAACACCAAGCAGATAATTGAAAAAAAAAAGTGATGGGACATATTTGTGGAGCTTGGACGACATGTTTATAGATTTGAGTTGGAACCATGAGTAATACTCAAGTGGGCAACTATTGGTCCACAGAACAAAGTTACAGGAGAAAGTCTGTACTTTCGTGAAAAGATAGCAATTGGACAACGAGATATCCAAAATAAGCAAATGAAATTGTATTATTGATATTATATTAATGCTTATCTTGATAATACATGTATGGATTGGGTCAGCGTGTATCCTGTGACTAGAGTTGATGTAGATGAACATGTTTTCTATGATAGTTGCTCTTGAAAATTTAAATTGCATTAATGTTGCTGACAGAGCTAAGCGGTTAGGAATCTTTTCACCACCACTGTGTCTGGTTTTGATAGTGGTTGAAATAAACTTCAATCCACTATCAAGAGGGGAAATCTGGTGGTGGTGTGGATATGATAGATCATTTGATAAATCACCCAAAAATGTAAAAGGTTTTGAGACTTAGTGCATATCTGTATGTGTTTTTCATAACTAGGCCCTGCTTATAAATTATTGGTAGTTTCTGGAGAGTGCCATTTCACAAAATGTACTTGATTGATCGTAAATGGTATGTTTTATATTGTTTGTTAATAAACTGTGTGAACTGTCCAATGTCATGACAGGACATCTGTGACGTTAAAAAAGAGAAAGCAGAGTATCACGGCAAAAAAAAAAAAGTAAGTAAGTAAGTGGAAATTAACAGATCAAGTAACAGGATTTGAGTCCTCGAACTAAGAACAAAGCTTGAGGCCAAACAGCATGACACATCTATGTGCAAGAGATGGCAACTGACAAAGAACCTTCACACCTGCAATAACTGCCCCGATGTAATGTGGTGGTTGAAGATCCTCTTCCTCCCGGACAACAAACACCACCATGGTGCACTTGGCAGGCTCTTGATCCAATTCATCCTACAGACCACCATGATAAAAGACAAATTCATTAGAGTTATTTTGATGAAATTTTTTTCCACCATGAAAAAAAAAACAAACAACATATATGTGTGTGTGTGTGTGTGTGTTTATATATATATATATATATATATATATATATATATATATATATATATATATATATATATATATATATATATATATATATATATATATAAATTTGATTTGGAAGCATCTTTCAGGACACTCAAGGACGCTGTACAGAGTAAAATACGAAAGTAAAAACACAAATACGGGTAGAAACACCAACACGTAAATCAAGCAGGATGAAATACAATAAAGTGGATGAGGGACATATCTGGAATTGGAGAGAGTAATTAAGGCGGAACAGATTGGTTTTGAGTTTAGTTTTAAACACAGGGAGGGTGGTGCAATTACAGAGGTCAGGTGGAGAGAGTTCCAGAGCTGGAGAACAGAATCGCTGAAGGCTCTGTCCCCCATGGTGGCAGGCAAGGGGTGGAGTGAGGAGGATGAAGACCGGAGAGCGCGGGATGGAGTGGGAATATGGATGATGTCTGAAAGGTAGGGAGGGGCGAGGTTGTGAAGAGATTTGAAAGTCATGTGTCATGTCATTATCCACACCGCTTATCCGGTACAGGGTCACGGGAGGGTGCTGGAGCCTATCCCAGCTGACTACGGGCGAAAGGCGCACTACACCCTGAACTGGTCGCCAGCCATAGATTTGAAAATATAAAGAAGAATTTTGAAAATGATTTGTTGATTGACTGGAAGCCAGTGGATCTGCTGAAGGATGGGGGGTTGATGTGATAGGTGGAAGGTGATTGGAATCCATTGCACATCCTTGAGGCACCCTAAAGCTCCCGTATGTCTGTCACTGAGTCTTGAATTTTTACTTAGTAAACTGAATTTGAGCATATGCAGTATTGAATTTTTGGTGAGGAGCCCTTTTTTTTGAGGAATTAAAAACGCATTTTAAAGTCCTACATTCAAGTTTATTGGGATATAGTTCTTAACAAAAACATTCTGATCGAAAAATTCAGAATCAAATTTATTTATGTAATTCGAATTCAGTTTTTCAATTCAATAATTCAGTGTTCAATTCAAAACATTCAGGTTTCAATTCAAATATCTAAGTTAAGCAATTCACATTCAAATAACCAATATTCAGATTTAGTTTCAAGTGGGACAAATATCAGCCCATAGTCCAGCAATTAATCCAAACTCTGTGTCAAATTAAGTGATGATTGTACTGCCTTTATTATTTTAGAGGAGGAGTAATACCTGCTGCTGTATCTTCTAGTGCTGGACGATTAATCAAAATTTAAATCGTGATTTAGATTTCTTAATTTTGAAAATGTTCTAATTGAGGGAAAAATGTTTCAGATTAAGAAAGAGTTCAAACAAATTACATATGTTCAATTTGAGAGAACCTGGCTAACCAAGCTGGAATTTTACACCCTGGAATTGAAGGAGATACTTGGAAAAAAAGGCCGAGTTACTGGCACTGAAATAAGACCTATGCTCAGTTCACTCAGTCATGTAAGAGGGTTGTGTTTTATTACTGCAAATCGAATTTGCATCAAACTATTTTGGATAAGTCCATCATAAGCATTAACAGAATAAAACAATAAAAGATCTGTTAGAGCTTATGGATATCTTGCTATTTTTTTTATTTAAAGTTGAGATGCACTTTTTGGGATGTAAGCCATGCATATGTGAGCTTTTATTTATTTAAGACACTTAATCATCTTGTGTCTTTTTAAATAGCAAAATGTTGAAGCTGGAAGGGAGGGCATAATCCATTCCTTGATGAAATTCCTCGGACAGTCTGCAGAGGAACTCATCACGGACTACCAGGTAAATTACAACAGTATTATGTTTTTAAAGCTGCAATTAACTCATAGACTGTACAGCAAACATTTTTATTTGTCACAATATTCAAATAAATTAATTGCTGCCAGTATGTGACCTGCTCTAGCTAAAGGGTTGGCATTTGGCAAAGGTTACTTTCGGGTAATTGACGAAATAAATCAGAAGGTCCAAAGTTTCGATTTTGAGATTTCTACAAAAATCCTATCCTTGAGGTTGAGGTTTCTATTTTAATTTCCGTTTTCATTGCCCTTTTTATTTATTTTTTGATTCTCATATATGCTGTTATAAACATGTAATGCAGATTGCAAATACTGTCACATATCACTGGTGTCCGGCTGAAACATGTTGTCATAATTTGAGTAATTTCATGTTTTTCTAGATCTAATCTATTGGTCAATCCACATGAGTGGGTGTTACTTGTAAATATTACTGACCAATCTCAAATGTTGAAAATGGTTTGCTCTCTTTAGATGATGCAGTGTTAATGATTGCAAAAACGTGCCATTGGAAGTCTCCTGCAAGGTGAAGATTCTGGAGCTTCTTGGATACTGCCTGAAGACAGCGATATTCAGAACTATAAAAAGCAAACACAAATTTGGGACATTATGCACCTAACCATGGATGTATATGCTCTTTCAGGAAGTCAGCAGAGAACAAGCAAAAGAGGACCAGGCCAAGCAAGTCCTGAAGGTCTATGTCAGGGGTGTCAAACTCATTTTTTTGGACGGGCCACATCGTAGTTGTGGTTTCCCTCAGAGGGCCGGTATGACTGTGAACCCATATAAATTGATTGGAAAGCCAGTTTTGAAATCAGAAGCTAGTAAGTAATTGTTCAACAATTTTTCAATTTGTTTTAAAAGGGGAGGATTGGTAACAAATAATTGGCAATATCTCATATCTCAGTGTTGTTGTGAAGAAAATATGCTAGAAACAGGAAGTTGATGCAGATGATTTGCCCTTTGCGGGCAACATAAAATTAGGTTGTGGGCCAGATCTGGCCCCCGGGCCTTGAGTTTGACACACGTACTCTATGTCTTCCAAGCAAGTGAGGGACAAGAAGACACATCCCATGCCTCTGTTTCCATTGTTGCTTAAGAAAATGAGGTTGTGGAAATGTTGCCAGTCTCCTGCTCATGGGAATTAACTATGCGCTGAACTTACTAAATTTGCAGTACCCGTTTGAGGTGCATCAGAAGCTCTTTCTTGAGATAGATGGCCTGAAACTTGCACTCGGAGTCCATTCCCTGACTCTCCATTGAATGTTAGGCAAGCCCCCTCTCTGTCCACTTTTAAAACGTTTTGAGGACACATTTTTATTCTTTAGCTTTCGACTCAACATGTGACTGTCGTTGTTCTTCTTGTATCTACTGTACGTGTTTTAATTTGTGTTCTAATTTCCTGCTAATTTATACAACACCGTATGAAAAACACTTTGTTACAGCTCCAACTATTATAATTGCAAGTTATTTGTACATGGGTATTTCTTGTTTCGTGGACTAATACTGTGCGCAAATGCAAATGCTCGGCCTTTTATCACAAAAAATGTCCGAAGGGCAAGATCTTAATTCCTCCTCTAATATAAAACCTTCCCGAAGAACAAATCGTATAATTCTAACTTGCTAGATTTAGTCCAATGCACGATACATTTAGGCTAACTCGACGTCGCTACAGTCAGTAAAGCACGCTTTATAGTTCACCAAAATGCATACAGTGAAATTCTTACCTTGTTTATGCGACGAGGATATTATCCCGTAAGGAGTTACACTGACGCTGTACTGCTTCTTTTTGTATTTCTCTGTTCAGGTCGTCCCTCCCGCATTTCGCCCAAAGTCAGACGGGATAGGCGGCAGCACCTCCCCGCAAGCCAGTACAAGATAGGCGGTGTGGAAGATAAAGATAACACGTCCCTCCGTTTGGATCGGGTATTGTGTTTTCTTTAGAGCTTTTGGTTCGTGTGCACTGTGCAACACAGTCTGAGCGCAAATGCAAATGCTCGGCCTTTTATAAATAAAAAAAAATCCGAAGAGCAAGACCATCCTCGTCTAATATAAAACCTTCCCGATGAACGAACCTTATAAAACTTGCCCTCCGTCACAGCAAAACAATTTCTGCAACAATTTCATAATCCATTTGTAAAAAGACAACGGTAAGATTTAGTCCAGTGGACGATCAGTTTAAGCAAACTGGGTTTAGCTAGTCAGTAAAACACTCTTTATAGTGTAGCAACGTTAGTAACGCTAAATTCTTACCTAGTTTATGAGACGAGTGCTGTACTTGACTATTTTTTGTAATTTATTATTATTATTATTTTTTTAATGCTTTATAGAGCAAATTACACCTATGACAGTTGTTATTACCACAGAAGCCATCTCAAATGGTTGCAAACTCTGAGGGTGACTTTGAACCGGAAGTCCCGCCTCAATCGTCATCTGATTGACAGCGGAATCCTGGAGCCAGAGAAGAGAAAAGAATCAGACACGAAGTTGAAGAAGCGAAAAAAAATAAACATCGAATCTCCAAGTTCTCGCAACGAGGGTGACTGTTGGGGTCTGGAGAAGTGACCGGGACATGGGGAGCCCCGTATTTTGGATTTGGTAAGAGGGTAACTCACTTGATGTTGACGAGGGAACCTATGCCGCTATGCTATATACCGATGTGAGAAAACTACGGCCCGGGGGCCACATGCGGCCCGTTAAACGTTTTAATACGGCCCGCCGAATTTGAAAAAATAAATAAAAATAAACCTTGTTAATGTTTTATTTTCAAAATAGTGTGGTTTTTCAAAGACAAGCTTTTGTTCACTTTCATTTAAAATTAAATGTATTTTTTTTCTCAGATGAGATGAGGTTACCAAAACACTCCATCCATCTGCTCCTGGTCCAGCCCCTCTGTCAAATTTTAGAACCCATTGTGGCCCGCCAATAAAAAAGTTTTCCCACCCCTGCTATATACTATAAGCTATGTTAATGTCGTCAGGCCATTATAGAGTATTTCTTCTGACATTTTGAAGGAGAAATAATACTCAACGTTTTATTTTTTTATGATGTTTGAGGCATTCTGACTGAAGTACAGTTAAATTGAGGTTACCAGTAGTCATTTCCATTACCTGTAAATGTAAATTAGAATGTAACTTACTACAGTGAACCCTCGGTTATCGCGGTTAATGGGGACCGAGACCACCCGCGAAAACTGAAAATCCGCGAAGTAGCGGCGCACCTTCAAAAATGCTTAAAAAAAAAAAAGTGCGAAGTAGCGGCGCACCTTCAAAAATGCTTAAAAAAAAAAAAAGTGCGAAGCAGCGGCACACCTTCAAAAATGCTTAAAAAAAATAAATAAATAAAATAATAATATATATATATATATATATATACATATATATATATATACGGGTAGAGAGAGAGAGAGAGTGAAATTCATGTTATAACAAAAAAAAAAAATTATTAAAACATTTTTTTATTCCCCAGCCATTTTTTTTGTATTTATTCAATTACTTCTTTTTGTATTTATTTAATTACTTCGACTTTTACCTGCTGGTATGCCGTCCGGTGTGCCCTGGCATTCTTCATTTATTTATTCATTCATAACTGACAGCCTTGCGCTCCGCTCATGCCCGGGCGGTAGGTGTTCCTCTTCGGCTTAACAACCACGCACGCCGGCCGGTCTCCTCCGGAGCTCTCGCACGGTCCCGAACGGAGCGAAATGTCGCCCCGCTAGTGCCCGGGCGGAAGTTGTTCCTCTTCGGCTTAACTGCCACGCACGCTGGCCGGAGCTCTGGTACGGTCCGAACCGCGCGAAACGTCGCCCCAAATCGTGCCCGGGGGAACGTGCTCTTCTTTGTCCACTCTCCTCTTCGCCCACGTTTTTCTTCGGCGCACGCCGGCCGTCTAACCACTCCAGCGCCCCGTCGTGCCGCTCGGCGAAACTACAATGCCCCCGAATATTTTTTAGACCCGCAAAGCACTGAACCCGCGAAAGGTGAAATTCCAATGTAAAATTGTGTAATATTGTGTTATATAATGGGTCTACAACATACATTTCTCACAGACAAGTAGAGCTTTTTCTCATGAAATGTGTTGAAAAAAAACTAACATTTGAACATTGTTTTGCGTTACAACATCCGTGTTTACTGGTCATAAATTATTAACTTAAGTTTAATATACACTACACGAGCTGGGTAGCCACCACGCCTCAACCACCATAGCAAGTTCGCTAACCCTTTAAGTCGAACGAGGTAGCTAACATATCGGGTTCAATTTGTACCAAAAATATGCTGTTGTGCCTTGTGTCTCTGTATATGTCGTCATGACGTGTCATTTGACAAAGCCTTGTGTCGATGTTAGTTGTCGATGTAACGTCTATGTTAGATGTCAATGTATGTCTATGTTAGATCTCAATGTGTCGATGTTAGATGTCAATCTATGTGTCTATATTAGATGTGTTTATGTTAGATGTCTATGTAAATGTTTGTTAGATGTCGATGTGTGTAAGATGTCTATGTAAAGGTTGGTTAGATGTCGATGTGTTTATGTTAGATGTCTATGTAAATGTTTATGATGCATGTCGATGTGTCTGTTAGATGTCCGTGTTTGTTAGATGTGATTGTAATGGTTTATGTTAGACGTCAATGTAAGTGTCAATGTTAGATGCCCATGCATGTTTGTTAGATGTCGATATATGTGTCATTGTTACATTTCAACGTAAATGTTGTTCGTGCAAGTTTCCAGTCCTCCAGCCACGTGACATCGTGCGCGTCAAAGTGATAACTCGTACATTTCACGGAGGGAAAAAAAACAGACACCATTGGTAGTTTTGACCGGGAAAAAAAAAATCATTTATTTTTTTCGAACACCTCATGTCTCTTTCAGCGTAAGAATAAACATGACACGACCAAAATATACCAACACAGGCAAATATTTAAGGAGCACTCAAGAGATACACTTCAGCTCATTTAATCCCACCTATTTTTACTAGCGCAAACCCTTCAATTCTAGCGCCCACAGAATAGTGTGCTATAATGCTATAAAAATATGGAGCCTTTACCTGACAGCGTTTGAATATAACTGAATTCCCATTGCTCACGAAAAACTGAGAAACTAAGAACAAACATTTCAAGCACAAGCTTCAACAGTTGACTTCAACAGTTCTATTTTTTCTTTTGTGACAGCTCAGACATCAAAATAATGCTTTCCTTCTATAAAATAAAAACAGCATGACAAAAGGTGCTGAAATAAACTATATACAGAAGTGCGTGAGTGACAGTGTGTGCATGTGTTTTTGCAACGCGTGTGTACACCCCGCCATACAAATTACACAATTCGTTGGGTATGTGGTATACACTAAAACAATTGCCTTGGAGCAAGTGAACACTACACGTCTCACACTGTATACATGCTGTAGTAGGGCTGGGCGATATGACCTCAAATCAATATCGCGAGAAATCGAGCAATTTTACCTCGATAACGATAAATGCACGATAAATTCCCACGTGGACTAAAATCAAAATAAATGCAGGAATTGCATATTGACTGTTTTTTTTATTGACCAACTGGTACACTTTACTTTCAATGAAAAATAAAAGTACAAAAATCATTTGTATGAACATTCCAAATAGCTTGCAGGGTTCGCGGTTAACTTTAAAAACTGCTTGCCCATAGGGCAAGTGCCACTAAAATTTGCCTTGCCCGAGTGGCCAAATTACTTGCCCGAGTGGCCAAATTACTTGGGCAAGTGACAATTTCTTTTCTCTAAGAATAAAATGTTTATGGTTGTAAAATGTGCGCCACAAATGTAAATAAACATATAATCTGATAAGCATAAATTAATCTTGTTTTCATCATCAACCATGAAACCCTACTCACAAGAGCAAATGTATCATCCTGTGCAGTTATTGAAAATGTTAATTGTAATTTTAATAATTAACAAATCTGCATGTTAAATTGGGAAAATGATATTACAGCAATCCAGATGATCAATTTTAAGTCCAGGAGAGCGTATTAATTGAGGAATCACATGAGTAATTTTTTTTTTTTTTTCCAAGATGGCGGCGCGCATGGACGAAGCGGCTAACAGCTCCCCCTCACAGTGCTCCTTTTTACTTTTTATTAGTGTTTGCTTGCTCTTATTGGCATCAACTGAGGCACAACATCGATATACCCGCCAGGACATCGTGAACATTGGATATCGATGCGAAATAACCATCACAGAGGAATTTTGCTATGATCGCAAAATTCCGAACGAACTGGCGAGGCTGCCCGGCTCACCGTGGCTGGTCATCGGGGCCGGGAGGCGGCGCAGGCGACGCAGAGAGAGGAAGCAGAAGCGAGGCTGCAGGTCCGGTGTCTTGCAACGGCTGCGACGGCAGCCCCATAGGCAGCCACTACCGAGTCTGCACCTCACCAACGCCAGATCCGTGGTCCACAAAATCGACGACCTGGGATTACAAATCCTGGGAAACCGCTATGTGCGCGATAGCAGTGTGATCGTCGTCACGGAAACCTGGCTGCACGCAGACGTCCCCGACGCTAGCATCCAGCTGGCCGGGCGCTCGCTACATCGCGCGGATCGGACGAGGGACACCGGTAAGAGGAGGGGCGGGGGGCTCTGTGTTTACGTGCATGAGAACTGGTGCGGCGATAGCACGATCGTCGAGAAGCACTCTTCCCCCGACATCGAGTTCATGTCCGTTAAATGCCGGCCTTATTTTCTCCCGAGGGAGCTAACGGTAGTGATTGTCACAGCTGTTTACATCCCTCCCGACGCTAGCACTAGCACGGCGCTCTCGCTACTCGCGTGCGTCATCAATAAACATCAGCGGCCCCACCCTGATGGCGTTCACGTAGTAGCGGGAGACTTTAATAAGGCCAATTTAAAGACTGTACTCCCAGAGTTTCACCAGCATGTCAAGTGCCCAACGAGGGGAGACAACACTCTCGACCATGTGTACTCGAACATCAAGCACGCATACAGAGCCCTCCCACTCGCCCCTCTCGGCCAGTCAGACCACCTGTCCTTGCAGCTCGCACCTGCGTACACCCCTCTCAGGCGCAGATTCAGGCCTACCACAAAGACTGTGAAAACCTGGCGTGACGACGCCATGAGTGAATTACAGGACTGCTTTCATGACACAAACTGGGACCTCTTTGATCATCAGGACCTTGATGTCTACACGCATTGTGTACTGGACTACATCAAGTTCTGCATGGAAACTGTGTCCCAACATAAGACTATACGGACCTTCCCAAACGCGAAGCCCTGGATGTCCAGCAGGGTTCGCTCTCTCCTCAAGGCCCGGGACGCTGCCTTCAGGTCAGGCGACAAAGCCCAGTACAGGGTGGCTCGTGCTGACCTGAGCAAAGGCATCAAGCTAGCCAAGGCAACCTACAAGGGGAGGCTGGAGGCCCACCTTGCCAGTAACAGGCCACGGGAGGTGTGGCAGGGTCTACGGAGCATCACCAACTTCCGTGGCAGCAGCACGACCTCTGTAGACCCGAGTGCATCGCTGGCAGAGGAGCTTAACTGCTTCTTCGCTCGCTTTGACTCGCCCCAACCGTCACACCCCCGCACTTCAAGCTCCAACTCCCCCCCACTCATCGTAGAGGAACACGATGTGAGGCGCGCGCTCCTGGCGGTCAACCCCAGGAAAGCTACTGGACCCGACGGAATACCAGGCAAGGTCCTCAGAGCATGTGCCCACCAACTGTCACATGTTTTCTGCAGGATCTTCAACCGCTCCCTGGCTCAGGCAGTCATCCCCTCCTGCTTGAAAACTTCCACCATTATTCCTGTCCCCAAAAAGTCACCAGCCGTCCACCTGAATGACTACCGTCCTGTTGCTCTCACACCAGTCATTATGAAGTGCTTCGAGAGGCTGGTTCTCCAGCACATCAGGGACTGCCTTCCTCCCACTCTGGACCCCTACCAGTTTGCATACCGGGCTAACAGATCCACTGAGGACGCCATCGACACTGCTCTGCATGTTGTGCTGGGCCACCTGGAACGACAGCAGAGCTATGCAAGGATGCTCTTTGTGGACTACAGCTCAGCATTCAACACGATCATCCCAGACATCCTCGTCGCCAAACTGGACACTCTCGGCCTCCCTGCCCTCACACGCATCTGGATTAAGGACTTTCTGACCAACAGACCCCAGACTGTGTTGCTCGGCCCCTACACGTCCTCCACCCTCATGCTGAGCACCGGTTCCCCCCAAGGATGCGTGCTGAGCCCTCTCCTGTACGCCCTCTACACCTACGACTGCAGCCCGGCCCACGGCAACAACACCATCGTCAAGTTTGCTGACGACACGACAGTGGTCGGTCTGATCTCGGAAGGTGACGAGACAGCCTACAGAGAGGAGGTAAAGAGACTGACAACTTGGTGCAAGGACAACAGACTGCACCTTAACTCTGCTAAAACAAAGGAGATTGTCGTCGACTTCAGGAGGAACAAGACGCTGCCGCCCCCCCTCTGCATCGAAGGCGTGTGTGTGGAGAGGGTCCACACGTTCAAGTTCCTGGGAGTACAGATCTCCGATGACCTTTCTTGGAGTCACAACACCACAGCAGTGGTAAAGAAGGTCCGCCAACGTCTGCACTTCCTGAGAGTCCTCAGGAAATTCAACCTGGACAGGAAGCTGCTGCTGGCCTTCTACCACTCGTCCATCGAGAGCCTGCTGACGTACTGTGTCTCCACCTGGTACAGCGGCTGCACTGAGGCGGACAGAGTGAGGCTCCAGAGGACAGTCAAAACAGCGCAAAGGATTATTGGCTGCCCTCTCCCCCCACTGTCGGACATCTACACCGCCCGGTGCCTCAGAAGGGCTCTCAACATCGTCAATGACAATACCCACCCAAACTCACACCTGTTCGACCTGTTGCCCTCTGGCAGGCGCTACAGATGCATCAAATCAAGGACCAATAGACTGAGAAACAGTTTCTTTCCGAGAGCCATCTCCATACTGAACTCTCACACACACACACGAGACCACCCTAACCTCGCAAAACAGCATTGTGATGTGTTTCTATATGCCCTATTCAGTACTGAATTCCATTGCACTGTCTTCTTTATTTATCTAATTTATATATTTGTCTGTATTATTGTTGTATTGCACTGGAGAGGGGAGCCCTCTAATCTCGTTGCACACTTGAGTACAATGACAATAAAGGGATTTCTATTCTATTCTAAATTATGAGTGTGGCAAATTTGTGTATTCCTTTAAGACCAGTGCCTGTGGTGCTGCCTCCATAAGTTTCATAGCATAAACAGAACACAGTCACTGACACTATGTCAGGTCACATCATGGAGCTAATGAATTAACAGCCAATAATCAAATATTACTCCCTTCCTTACTCACAACTGAATTGTCTACTTAAAAATATTCGAGCTATTTTAGTCATGTCAGAGGAATACGAAATGTTCGGATTTGAACGAACTCGTCGCCACTTGTAAACATGCGCAGAAGGTAAGAAAACTTCCGGCTGTCAATTTTCGGCCGAAATATCGTAGGTTTTTGTTGTGTTTTTCAAACTTCAAATGAGGATGCTACGACAGCGAGTTCCAATACTGCGGGATTTATTGACGTCCACTTTAACTCGACATTCACTGAACTAACTGATCCCCGTAGCGCCCGCCCATTGCCCCCGATAAGGCCAATGGACCATACCAAAACATAAGGGGGTGTCTGGGTTAAACCATCACCATACAGTGCACACCACCGTTTTCGTCAAAATTAAAGATATTTGGCTGCTTTAAAAAATGCTTGCCCGGTCGGGCAAGTTGCCCATAATTTTACCTTGCCCGTGGCCAAATTTCACTTGCCCCGGGCAATCGGGAAGCGGTTAACCGCGAACCCTGAGCTTGCTTTGCATGACTTGAACAATGTCACAAAGAAAAAGGGTACCTCTTGCGAAATCTTTTTCTGCAAATAGATTGCGCCAAGATGCTCTCATGATGTAAATAATGGCAAATAAAAAAACGCTAAATAAAATGTCAATGCAAGCCAAATAAACAAGTGGGCATGATCGGGGAAAATGTGCCGTCTCGAGTACTCTGGTGCGCAGTCGCCACTTGTCATCTATGTAATGCACAGTTAGGCTCAATCAGGGATCCATGTTGCGACCCGACCACAAGTCGGATGTAGATGCAAAATGCTTGACATGTCTAAGCTCCCGGCCCGATGTAGTCCATATCGGGAAATACGGCTTTCATGAAGCGTTTAAATCCTGTGCGCGCCACGTAACTAGAGGAGCTTTATCTTTAGCTATGTGCTAGGCTACCGCATCCACCTCTGAGACGTTCTCTCGTATGGTGTCGCCTCCGTTCATGGGCTGTTGTCACTTTTCGAACCTTGCTTCTCACTTTGAACTTTCAGCACAGCATGGTTGTGTTGTGGGTGGTGAGAAAGCTTCTGGATTTGAATCGCCAGCAACGAGAGCGACAGACGGGTGGAGTCACATGACTAGAGGCGCTGTAGCGGTCTTAAAGGGGCATGAACATTGCCTCAGACAAAAGGCTTTTCTTTTTTTATTCACCGAATTTACCGACTTGGGCAAAATGATTTCGGTCATTGTAATAAATTTCGGTAACGGTAAATTTTCGGTTTATCGCCCAGCCCTATGCTGTAGCATGGCTTTTATTGCCGTGGGTGTCAAATATTTTACTTTATCAGAGTGCTTACAGACCTCTTGGTTTTGCCTCAAAATAATTGTCTGCAAAGCAGTCTGTGCCATCCGCATCAGTGATGTGCAGGGGTAGCTTGTTGGTAATAAATAGCTGCAAGAAGTCCGCTGTTTGCCGCAGCATCCAGTGGTCCAGCGCTCGCAGTGAAAATCTTGTCTGGCAGCCCGAACCATCCCCAAACATTTCGAGATGCACGCCCAGTAAATTCCAGAAATATAAACATGTACAAACTTGACATTCTTCCAGATTCTGTCTCTTTGCATCGTTTTGAAGTTACTCCAACTTTTCCACTTCTTCGATCCTCCCCATTGTCTGAAAAAGAAGTGTATATTTTGATTTGAAATAATGACCTCAACATACCAATATATTTGTTTATCATCTGAACTGGATTATTTTGAAACAACATTTGGGTTGGACATCTGGGATTTGTTGTTGTGTATATTCAGAGTAATCCTTTTCTTGTATATAGCTAAAGCAATAGTCGCTGGCCTTGAAAATGGGTACAAGACTTGACCAAATTAAGATGCCATAAGGTCTAATTTGCCCCTTCTCTACCACCGCTGATTTAGAGGCCATTAGTAACAGATTTGAGAAGACCACTTTTAAAGATATGAAGCCAGAGCTCGGCACCGGACCCATTTTTATTATTTATTATAATTTTCATGTGTTATTGAGCAAATGACACTATATGTCAGTAGTGATTACCACAGAAGTCATGTCAAAATAGTGCAAATTCTGAGGTCGACTTCAAATCAGACAGGCGGAGACGAGCGCCAGAGAAGAGATGAGAATCAGAAGCGATGTTGAAGAAACTAATAACAAAAAAAAACAAAAAAACACATCAAATCTCCATGTAGTAGCAACGGGGATGGCTCATGGGGTCATGAGAAGTGAGCGGGAGATGGGGAGTATGAGGTGCCGTTGGAGACAAAAGTCAGGAATCGCTTCACACTTCTGAAATGCACTCTTACACACCAGTGAAATTGTTGTTGCTCATGCATACTTATGAAACGCTATCATACATACGAGTGAAACGCTCTCATACACACTAGTGAAATAGTTGTTGCTCATACACTCGTCAAATGCGCTCATACACATAGGTGAAACATTCTCATACACACCAGTGAAAGGCGCTCAGGCACAATTGTGAAATTATTGTTATTCATAAATACAACTGAAACATGCTCATGCCCATACACAAGTGAAATGCTTTCATACAAACACCCACACTGTTGAAAATGCTGTCATGAACACAAGATCGCTTACAAATACTAAAATGTAAAAATTAATCATTTATTTAGCAGGGATGCATGGTGGGCGACTTGTTAGCACGATGGTCTCACAATGCAGAGGTCGCGGGATTGATTCCGGCTTTCCTGTTTGGAGTTTGCATGTTTCCCACACGCCTGCGTGGGTTCTCCAGTTTCCTCCCACATTCCAAACACATGCATGGCAGGTTGTTTGGACACCCTAAATTGGTGTGAGTGTGAGCGCGGATGGTTGTTTGTCTTTGTGTGATCTGCGATTGGCTGGCAACCAGTTCAGGGTGTACCCCACCTACTGCCCCAAGATAGCTGGGATAGGCTCCAGCACCCCCCGCAACCCTTGTGAGGAGAATCCGTACAGATAATGAATGGTGGGATGGTGGGCGACTTGTGAGCACGATGGTCTCACAATGCAGAGGTTGTGGGATCGATTCCGGCTCCGGCCTTCCTGTGTAGAGTTTGCATGTTCTCCCAAGCCTGCGTAGTTTTCTATGAGTTTGCCAGTTTCCTCGCACATTGCAAAAACATGCATCCATTTACTCTGATGCCAATGTTTTCTGTACCTTATGGCAGATTTTTCTCTTTGCCGAAGACTTTTAGCACTTGTAGAGCGAGGACCTGTGCCACAGTCGTCAACTGCACCCTAAAATCAGATCATTTTGTATTTTAGACATTACACACTACACAGTTAAAGATGGTCCAAAAAAGAAAAATGGATTAATGTATTTCAACTTACATAATACTCTTTAAAGAGCTGACCAGCTCATTCCCAGAGGTACGTATTGGTCGTCTTTACAGAAGACTCCAGGAGGTAACTCAGGTTTGACCTTCAGCCACAACAGAGTGTTGGGTGTGAGTGCTTCCAAGTCGTTGAGGTCGGAAGATGTCCTTGTGATAGGCCTGCTGTTTATAACTGCTTCAGCCTCACCAAGCAAGGTATATTGACTTTCTTCACCCGAAATTTGTTCTTTTACAGTGACATTCAGGATTTTTCTCACAGACCAAATAAGTCGCTCACAGCTTCCTCCGTGGTGGGAACCTGCTGGGGGATTGCTATGCCACACTATGCACATTTACGCGACATTTTCTGCCCGCAAGATGCATGATATGTACAATAAAAGCATTAGGGCTAAAACCACATGTTCAATGGTAACTTGCGAGCGTTTACTCCCTCGTCGGCGAGGACTTACGCTCGCGTGTAATTGTGCAATAGAGGCGGCCGGACGAGGAAGTCAGCGAGCAAGCTCGCGTCTAACTGCACATTTACGCGACATTTTCTGCCCGCAAGATGCATGATATGTACAATAAAAGCATGAGGGGTAAAACCACATGTTCAATGGTAACTTGCGAGCGCTTACCTCCTCGTTCGGGGGGGATCTGGTGAGGACTCTCAGCTGCTTTGGCTATTGTCCGAAGGCAGGCGATGCAGGCCGCAAGGCACGCGCAGCCTCTTTAGACGCCTGTTTGTTGTGACGACGACGACGACGCGTCATCCTCTCAACCAAAGCGTCTCCATCGCCTTGATGCTTTTAGGAAGCTTTTTTTACAAAAAAGCATTCCTCGATCGTCCTTTGCTTGGAGGATTTCATTGCTAACGCTACTAATGCGACTGCTGCTAGTGCTGCCGATGCTGCTGCTACCCACGCTGCTCTCCACTACCCCAGGATCCCGCCCCCCATTTGTACCTCTGGCGCAGATTCAAGGCGGATCTTTTGCACCTCTGCCCCCTGCTGGGTGATTTTTACATGATTCACAATGCGGACAAGGCTGATTCTCAGTCAGAGGTTGCATCAGACCCTTATGTACACTTGGTAAGCTTTTTTTACAAAAAAGCATTCCTCGATCGTCATTTGCTTGGAGGATTTCATTGCTAACGCTACTAATACTACTGCTGCTAATGCTGCCGATGCTGCTGCTAACCGGTCCGCTCTCCACACTTATACCGTCTACCCCAGGATCCCGCCCCCCATTTGTAACTCTGGCGCAGATTCAAGGCGGATCTTTTGCACCTCTGCCCCCTGCTGGGTGATTTTTACATGATTCACAATGCGGACAAGGCTGATTCTCCCTCAGAGGTTGCATCAGACCCTTATGTACACTATGACGTAAAAAAGACAGGAAACGTACTTATACGTCTTTGGTAGAGGGCGCCATTGCATTAAAAGACGTCTTTGTACGTCTAAGGGAGTAAATGAGTTAAACAAAGTACAGGGTCCTTCACCTGACGACAGATGATCTTCTGGGGACTTTATTTGGTTTTAATCACTTTTGGGGTCTGTATCTATGCACACTCCCTGGTTTTGCTACCTTCCCGGGTACCACATACACACTGCTTGGTTTCTCTGCCTTCGTGCCGTGGGTACCACATACATATTGCTTGGTTTCTCTGCCTTCCTGGGTACTACATACACACTGCCTGGTTTCGCTACCTTCCTGGGTACCAGTCACACAAACGTCAGACGACTCAGCACATACCGACTGTCTCAGCACTACACACTTTCACTCCAAGGCAGTGCTGTGAACCAACTTACTGACAAGAGATAGTATTTAGAATTTTAAAAAGTGCTTGAAAGGTTTTGTTCATGTAAAACCAACAGATTATGACATTATTATTATTATTTAAATCAGTATTAAACAGCATCAGCATAGGTTAAAGATATTATACAGACTATATACGATAAAAAAAATACTAAACCACCCTTGCTTTTCCGTCATTTCTTGTATAAGTTAACACATATATAGTTGTATAACATTTGTTTATACAAATATAACGATTAAAAAGTAGCTGATTAGAGTTTTAATTCGAGAAAATAACGAGAATCTAGCCATTGTCATTTTTATTTACTATAGTAACAAAAATCACTTAAGTTGCATCAATAGCTATGGCATTGTACTGTCTCAAACAGTTTTTTTCCCCCCTTTTTTTTTTAATTTTGTATTCATTAATCTGTAATAAAAATTTACATATTTTGGTTAATAAAATTAACAAGAAATAAAAGTAAAGGGTGTTCTAATACTTTTTTCAAGATTGTCCTAACATACATTTAATGTTTACAGTATATGTCTTCGGAATAAGCGCAGCATTAGATTTTTTTTTTTGTTCTCTCTCTTTGACTTCTGAATTTGAATTTCTGTCACAGATGTGCTTGAATTCTATTTTGGATGATTTGTGTTAAACTGCACAAATATTTGAAGAGCCATAGAATTCAAGAATCACACCAGTGCTGCTACTCCTCCGAACGGGTGAACGCACTTGATTAACAACCTGCGTTGAGGTGGCTTTTGAGATTCGTGGTGTGGGAGAAATATCTCTGAAGGCATTCTTAGACTTCAAGAGAGGGTCCACAATTTTCAATGATTCACTTCCATCTGAATCAGAGGCCTCACTTGTATCCGGAATATATTCATCTCCACTGTCATCTGAGTTGGAGTAATAATGCTTATCCATTCCAAAGTCAGCCTGTTTTTTTAATCTAAAAAACAACAACAACAACGAAATATAAAGGATAGAAGGCAGGAGACCAATAAAATATATGCAATTTGCTTGTAAGATTCCCTGAAATCTATATGGGTTCTTTACCTGTATACTTTTGGTCCTCCTGAGCCTTGGGATAGTAATATGGTCTGGGTCTGAGGCGCAAAGTTCAGGGGCAGGATTTGACAATGATTTGTCAGAATCTGTGTCGTTATTCCAAGGAAGATTCAGCCCATATTTTTTGTCCAAGGGAGGAGACTGGGTTGCATCAGAGTCCAAGAGAAAATTGAGAACCCATTAAATACTTAATCCCCAGAGGAATCTGCACAGAAAAAAGTCTTAATTCTATTTGAAAAAAAAAAAAAAACTAAAATATTGATGAATGATATTATGACAAAATAATGTAATAACAAAATTAATTAACCGTAACAAAAAGCTCCCGGGAGGAAAACTACATTAAATGTTTTTTTAACAGGGCAGTGAAAATATTGGAAAATAAAAAAAAAAATAAAATAAAATAATATAAAAAAATAATTCAATGTGCATCGATGGACCCATATGAAATACTTATATCGCTATGTACTTATCAGCCATATCGCCCAGCCCAATATGTAACTGCAACTTCAAAACCTCGGGCCATAACAGGATTGTAACATGGGATGCATATCTTCATTCCTAAATTTGTAGATCCCGAGGAGGCTGCTCAATGGTCCTGGTAATCTAAACCTCAACCAATTCGGTCACAGCCAATGTTCTCCATCCTTGTTAAGAAGTTTTGAAATGATTTAATAGATATACTATTGCAAACTATACCAGAATTTTAGACATTTTAAACTTTTGATCACAATTTTACCTATTTTCTAAAAATCTGAAGAATCCACATGCCAAATCACCTGCTGTGGACACATAGGTTCTGTTAGGGCTGGGCGATATGACCTAAAATCAATATCGCGATAAATTGGGCAATTTTACCTCGATAACGATAAATGCACGATAAATTCCCCCTGAGGACCAAAATCAAAATAAATGCAGAAAATGCATATTAACTGCTTTTTTTTTATTGACCAACTGGTACACATTACTTTCAATGAAAAATAGAAGTACAAAAATCATTTGAATAAACATTCAAAATAGCTTGCTTTGCATGACTTGAACAATGTCACAAAGAACAGGAAAAAAAGGGTACCTCTCACAAAATCTTTTCCTGCAAATAGATTGTGCCGAGATGGTGTAATGCCATTTGCAAATGCTTAGATTTGTGTAAAGGTATCTTGTAAACAATATAAATAATGCCATGTGCAAAGGCACTAGTCGCCTGTAAACAAAATGCTAAATAAAATGAAAAAAAAAAATCAATGGAATGCCAGTGCCAAACAAACGCGTGTGCTTCATCAGTAAAATGTGCCGTCTCGAGTACTCCGGTGCGCAGTCGCCACTTGTCGTCTATGTACTGCACATTTCAGGCTCAAACAGGGATGCATGTTGCGACTCGACCACAAGTCGGATGTGGATGCAAAATGCTCGACATGTCTCCGCTCCCGTCCCGATGTTGTCCATATCGGGAAGTGCTGTTTGCGGCAAATATTTTCGTACCTCTTGTCGGCTACGTTCCTGAGGCGTTTAAATCCTGTGCGCTCCACTGTAACTTCAGGAGCTCTATCTTTAGCTATGTGCTAGGCTATCCCGTCCACCACTGAGACGTTCTCTCGTATGGTTTCGCCTCCGTTAGTGGGCTGTTGTCACTTGTCCAACCTTGCTTCTCACTTTGAACTTTTAGCACAAGCTCCAAGTCAACAGCATGGTTGTGTTGTGGGTGGTGAAAAAGAAAAGGTTGGACGCGCTGTTTCAGGTGCTTACGACGCACTTTGTAGTTCGTGTTCTTTTGCTCAAACATCGTCTTTATGGAACCCAAAACATTTCCAAACGACAGATGTCGAATTTCTTTTTGGGACAAGCGCGACAAGACCAATTTCAACTAACGTTACTTCGTCTTTAGCCGTGTCAGCCGCTTCTGAATTTGAATCGCCAGCTACGAACGAGTCTTGTGTTTACATTCTTCTACAGCGCCTGAGTCACGTGACTACATGCGCTGGAGCAGACTTAAAGAGGCATGAACATTGCCGCAGACAGAAAAGACTTTCCTTTTTCATTTTTTTTTTTAGACACCGAATTTACCGACATGGGCAAAATGATGTCGGTCATTCTAATAAATTTCGGTAACGGTAAATTTTCGGTTAATCGCCCAGCCCTAGGTTCTGTTCTGACAGATAATTCAGTTACAGGTTGTGTACTTAAAGCCAATAAGAGGGCAATGCAGCAGTCGACAGCCTGACGAAAGCTTAAGTCTCCCAATGAGAGAACTGTAGTGGCTGGTAGGTTCTTAGATTGTAACATAGTAAAGACATATACTAGGCATAACTGTATATCATATGATGATGAGGGAAAATATTATTAGCTACGATTTATGTCCAGATATATTAGAAAACTTGTCCAACCAGCACAGGTCTATCTAACTGTAATTTTAACATCTCAAGACACGACAGGATGACCACATGATACGCATACCTCCTTTTCAGAGTCTGTCAAAACTTGAGAAGGCTGCTTCGATGTTCTGGTGGCATCAACCTCAGCCGATTCAGTCATTGTCGGTTGTCCTCCATCCTAATGAACAAGTTGAATATTAATTTAATGAATTAAAAAAAGAAAATGGATCAGAATTTTACACATTTTAGGCTTTGGCCACCCAAAACAAAAACTAACAAGTTCACGAATGAAACAAAACCAATTACTTTAGCGCATGACAATTAATCTTCAGTAGAGATATGTTGTGACTGATATTTCAGTCACAGGTTGTCTTTTGAACGCCACCAGGGCCGCAATGGAGCACAGGACAGCCAAAAGTCTTCTTGTCGGACACCTGTAGTGGCTGGTAGGTTCTAAGATTATAACATAGTAAAGGCACATACAACTCCTAACTGTATTTCATATGATAATGAAGGAAAAGATGATTAGCTAAGATTTATGTCAACAATAAAAATGGCTCTACGGGGTCCCCACAAACACAAACCTGACAGTTGGGTGCCAGATGGCCAACATACCTGACTCGCAATTCAACTCAACTGGACCCCACAACACAAGAAAAAGCGGAGTGAGCCTCAAACCAGACATACACATTCACTGACAAATATCCTGTGACACCAGATATATTAGAAGTCTTGTCTAATCAGCACACGTCTATCTAACTGCAATTTTAACATCTCGAGACACGACAGGATGAGCACACGATACGCATACCTCCATTTCTGAGTCTGTAAAGCCTGGAGGAGGCTGCTTCGATGTTTTAGTAGCATCATAAATTTATTGAATTAATTATATTTGAGGTTGGATTAGATTTTTACACATTTTAAGCCTTAGCCACCCAAAACAAAACATAAGATCATGAATGAAATAAAACTAATTAATTTCGCCCATGCCAATTAATCTTCTGTAGACACGTGTTGTGACCAGTGTTGTTTTTGGCAGGCATTTTAGATTTTGTCCAAGTCATTTGGACAAAGTGCTGATTTGTTTACATCACATTTAGTCATCCCAATTCGTTATAGTTTTAGTCCAGTTTTAGTCAACGAAAACTAAAAAAAGGGTTTTAGTCCAGTTTTAATCGACGGAAACGCAAAAAAAGTTTTACCCTAGTTTTTGTCAATTTATTCACAAAGGTTTTAGTCCAAGCGGCACGGTGGCCCAACTGGTTAGCATGATGGCCTCACAAGACTGAGGTCGTAGGTACGATTCTGGCTCCAGCCTTCCTGCGTGGGTTTCCTCTGGGTAATCCGGTTTCCTCCCATATTCTTAAAACATGCATGGCAAGTTGCTTGGACACTCTAATTGCCCCTAGGCATGAGTGTGAGCGTGGATGGTTGTTCGTCTATGTATGCCCTGCGATTGGCTGGACACCAATTCAGGGTGTACCTCGCCTACTGCCGAAGACAGCGGGATAGGCTGCAACACCCGCCGCGACCCTAGTGAGGAGAAGCGGTACAGATAACGGATGGATGGATGGGTTTAAGTCCATTTGAGTTAAAACAAGGCATTCAAGGTTTCCACCCAATAACAAAGACTTTTGGATGAACTACTAAGGATTCTTCATTACAAACAGAAAAAAGTGGCAACAGTGGAATCAATGCTCACTGCTCCAAAATAAGCAGAGAAGCAAAACATTTTGTTGGGCAACTGTTGTGGCTTTATTTCACTAAAAGCAACATAAAATAATTTATGAACCACATGCTAACAATTTTGTCTCGTCAACGAAAAAAATTCATGTACATCACGTCATGTTTTCGTCATAAAAGAACCTCGTTTAGCTTGTCATCGTCATTAAAAAAGGGGCGTTAACGAAGTATTTTCGTCATAGTCATCAGTGACGAAAACAACACTGGTTGTGACTGATATTTCAGTCCCAGGTTGTCTCCTGAACACCACCAATTGGGCAAGGGAGCGCAGGAAAGCCTGAGGTCTTCTATTTTTACAGTATAGAAAGGCTAAATATCAAATTGAAACAGTGTTTTATATCATGAATATACAGGGTTGGTGCTGGTTCTGGTAGGGAAACCACAACATAAAGATGTCCTTAATTAGTCCCACAATGGGGATATTTGCAATATGGCATATGATGGCCTAACAGGGCCACCGCCCAGAAAGGAGTAACGCAGAACTTTGTAATTCTGTCACTCCCTGACCAGTTCGCTGTTCCTGAAGAGCCAAACTTTGACTCAGACCCACAAATTTGAATTACAGATAGTGGACAATGGAGAACTCCCCCAGTCAGTCAGCATGTTCAACTTCCATAGAAACCTCACATACATTTATTAGATTGCCAAACTAATTGGAAACTACATCACCAGAACACCACAAGTGGGCTCTGTTATTGTACTTAAAGATGCATCTTACAAACCTGTGTTCTCCAAGGCCAGCTGGTCCATAGTCTTAAGTTATTTCTTCGCCAACATCAATGTCTCGGAGCGCAAACAGACAGAGGTGTGGTCTGTCCTCTGTTGTCATCTTCTTCATTTTACAGTTGGGGTGCATGTGGTCATCATTAACCAGTCTTCCCAGACTGCCATCTTCTTGAGCTGCATCAACACTTAAAATAGATTTAAAAAAAAAAAACAATTATTCAATCAATGTCAGAAATTAATCTTTGAGACAATCTTGTGTACACAAAACATAAAAATAGGAAATCCACAATTTTTAAATCTTCTAAATCAAATCATACAAGAAATTTCTATTGGAATCAGACCCTATTAACAGCTTGTCTTTGAGACTTCATGGTCTATATTTTCATTTGTACAGATTCAACACATGAATAAAAGTAATTATACATTTTTGCTTAGAGAATGATTTTTCCTCTAACACTTATGGGATGAGTATGTGTTTATTTTTTTTAAATAAAAACAAAAATAAGATAACATCTCAATCCTTGCCTCACCTCCAAGTTTTTTCTTGCCGGCGGAAGTCAAACAAAAAGACAGTGCCTCTTCCATCCATCTTCCTGCGTTGAGATTCATCAGAATCTATCAATTTTCCTCTGTACTCCATAATAAAGAATAAAGTCGTCTTTCCTGAAAGGGGCCTTGGTAAATACTCCTCGACCTAGTTAACAGGGAAATCAAGTTAGCTTCGTCATATTTTTAAGCACACAAATAAGGAGTCATCATATTCATTTGGGCCACTATACTAATGTAGGGTGGTTTGAAACATTGCTTCTTGTGAGGGATAGAGCAGAGCCCTTCTTTATGATTTTAAAGGAACAGACCAGCCAAAATTCATTTTCCAGCATTGCATTAGCCAGTATGTATTAGGACTGAAAGTACAAATGTCAATGGCACCTGGTTACGTAAAAAAAAAACTTTAAGATTATTTAGTTTCAAAACAATGACATACACTGTACACAGTCATATTGGATCGCGTCACGTGATCTCTGTGACGTATTACGTGCTATACACTAGACTATCAATATCGGACTTGTTCACCGGTCTATTGTGGTATAAAAATGCCGGAGGGCGTTATCAAGTACAGCCTTAATTTAGATAGAACTCCTACCATCAGGTTTCACCCTCACTGAAATAACTTGAAACTGACAAAAGTGGCAAAAGAAAAGGTCAAGACACTCTTAATGTAAAATAACCACTTAAAAAACGATGTCAGCTTGGTTATCAGAAAACAATAATATCTTAGCAAAAGCGTTAACATCATACCTTTAAATGAGTTTATATACTTCGCTTCTAACTCTGCAGTCTTGTCCAGACCCTTGACTGCATGTTCAATAGTATCCTGCTTTGGGGACTTCCTGCATCTCAGGGAAGGCATTGTTTATTCTATAAAGAAAAAAGACAGTTTTGTGTTGAGAATTATTAATACTATAGGCTAAATGGAGTTTTAACAATATCAGTGTAAGAAAAATAAATTATAAATTACAAAAATATCAATCCCTCCATCCCAATTAACGATTTCAACCATAATAGTTTATATTGAAGTTTAAACAACAGACACAGACAGATTTATGCAGTGTGACTACAAAAATCTTACCAAAATTGCATTCACAGTAACCTTTGCTTTAAGAATCATGTAATTAACCAGTGAACATCGTGTCTTACACAAAAATTAATGACAGAAATTATCATGGTACTTGCATTCTGTTGTTCTATAACAAAAGTGCAAGCTGTTAGCTCCGCAAAGCTAACGCAACAAGCTAGCGTCCCTCGTGCTCACATTCAATGCAAACCTGACCACCGGATGACAATACGCGTCGGTTTAGTTCTTTAAATGAGTAACAGCACCGTGACGTTTTATAATTATTCAATGCTTAACTGGAGCTCGTCAATTATGTCGATGTAGGAGCACATGTTTGCTAGGCCAGTGTTGTAGGCCCACATCCATGGTGCTACTTTGTATAGCGTTTTCCACACAACTATCTCTAACCATGAACAAATGCACTCGAGGCATGTTTTGAATAAAAACAAACGAAAAACACTTACCTCTCCGTTTCAACAGCAGTTCGAACTTTGAAGTGGTGATATTCTCCAGCGTTAAGCACCTGCTCGAACTGCGAATAGGTCAAATTCAACAGCGTCTTTTTTCTGTCTTAATAAGGACGCGACGAGAGGAGGAGCGCTTGCCTTTCCGTCAGCACGCCCCGCGCGGGTGGTGCTGCTTTATCACTCTCTATCTGTGCCCGCCCGCCGGCATGTCGATAGAAAAATAATATTCCTTCAAACATTACTTTCATCTTCTTAACGTTTTGTAGTGAATTTAACAGGTTCACCACTTTTTTCAAATACACCAATGGAAAACAGGTCTTAATTGAGGAAACATACAAAGAGCGTCTCACAAACACCTTATGATGAGCAATGTAATTTGATCACGTTTTTTGTCACTGCCTGGACGTCGGGTTCACTGGCCTGGTGGCAGTGGCTTGTAGACACTGTCACTGAGTGGGAACGGATCTCAAGGTGGGTCAAACTAACCCAAGCAGTGGATCGGTCCGTTTTTTAAATTTATTAATTTTTTTATTTTATGTATTTATTTATTATTAAATACAAGGGCTTCGGCTCACTACCAGTGGGCGGGACCAAAGAATTTGGGTTTCCTTTGAGCTAGGAGGCAGTCAAAGGCAGTCCAATCCCCGGCAACATAAAGCGCCTAGCTCTGGGGACATGGAATGTTATTTCTCTGGTAGGAAATGAACCCGAGCTGGTGTGTGACTAGACCAGTGGTTCTCAATTATTTCCTGTCATGCCCCCCCTACCAAGAATAAAACAATTCGCACCCCCCCCACCACAATTTTTTTTTACATTTCGTACTAATGTACATGTTCTTTGCATATTAATGTTAGATTGTCAATAAAATATCTTACCTTAACAAAGCTAAATTGATAAAAAAAAATATCATTTTGAGAACGACTATTGTGAGGATCTCGAAACTCAGTACTCTGTGGTGCTAATATTGATGAGATGATAAATATGTTGAAGCCACAGAACAAAAAGATTAGATATTGTTTGGAAATTAATGACGTACATAACAAAGGAATATCAGCCTTGATTGGAGTACATTACTGCATTTAAATTTTTAATAAAAATGAAACAATTATTGATGTTATGACCACTATGAAGAATTTAAAAAACAATATATAAGGATAATTATAGTTTTCATTTTGTTATGTGTAGTCTGTTCATGTTGCATTATTTTTATGACAAAGACGATGGTTAATCGTAGGTTTGTTGCCCAAATCTACCATTACAACCTGATTAATGTTGAGAATGACGAACTCAAACTGGATACTGAAACGTAAAAACACATGGACTTCTTGCCCCTGTCCTCACACGTGCACACACACACACACACCATACACGAAGATCCGGGAGGTAAGGACGGCTGTCCTCTCCTACAACGAGGCAAGGGCCTCCACCAAGTCACCCCAGGGACAAGTTTTATTCCCTGATGGTCATCAAATTATGAGGATCTCATTCTACGCCGGAAGGGAGGAGGGGAATTTTTCCCTAATGTGAGGTTTTCGCTCCTCCACTGATGATCACACTGTTGTATGATTTCATTATGATGATCTGTCTTAAAGCCGTAAGGACATGATTTTTAAATCCACAACAGGGGGGAAATGTAAGATGGGCTGAGGATAGGTAATCAGTTTGTGTATTCATAATCATGTTTTTATACACTCATTAATGTTTAACACACACAGAGACACTTACTTGTTATTTTAACACACACACACACAGACACCGTATCGTGAAGATGTGTTTAGTTAAACTGACCTTGGGTTATGATTTTCTGCCTGCTGGAGTGCCTGGTGATTAGTTATTGATGCTTTAGTTAAACTGACCTTTATACCGTGAGTTATTGATGTTTTCTGTCTCTTGGTGATTAGTTGTTGATGCTTTTCTGTCTTCTGGTGATTAGTTATTGATGAGTTAGTTTAAAAAAAAAAGGCAGAACGGAGGGTGAGAGTCAGAGGGTGTGCGGGATTGAACTGGCAAGACGCCTGTTTCGCCTCCTGGCTCCCTCTCCCATTCTGAATGGCACAAAACGAAAACTTTAGTAAGTTATTTCAGTCTAAAAAAGGCGTCAGGGCATTTTTAAACCGGACAGTAAGTCGCCACTGTCTTGGTTCCTTTTTGTGCCTTGACCCATACCGGAATTATTGAAAGGCTGCAGTCCTATTTACAGGCCCCAGTGACACCCCAGGTTTCTGTTGTTTGTACGAGGGCGCTTAATAGGTACTGCTATTCACAATCGTCTTAGGCTGTTTCTTTGCAGAAGTTTATGGACAATGTGTAGTGCTGTAGGATGCAGTCTAGAGCATTCTTGACATTGAAGCTTTTGTTTCCAGCAACTGCTAATGCGACCGTGCATCAAACATGCAAAACACAGACCCTTGCTCCTCAAGAAGTCAATCTTATCCTTGTGATGCTTTCTCCTAAATTCCTTACAAATTGTGAGACTGTGTTGCTCTCCATTACAATTAGCACATGGTTTGGCAATAGCATCCACTGAAACAGGTTCTGCCTTTGGCGTGGTGGTTTTGTTGTTTTCCATCTTGGCGGGCACAATGACTGTTGTGAAGACTTTCTTTGATTTTGGTGTTTTTGTGTGTTGTGATTTTGTTTTCTGTTTTATAGAATCTTTCGTGCTTGTCAACAAAGTCAACAAAATCCTTAAACTTCACTCTTCTATTTGTTCTTTCTTGGAGATTGCAGGCAGATTTTCTCCAAGATTCTATAAGTCTGTATGGAAGTTTGTTTGCCAATGCCTTTATATTAGCCATGTTGTCCAAGTCCTCCATGTAATTAACATCTGCCATTATGTTCGAACAGCCCATAAGGAATAATGTGAAAGACTGAAGTGCAACACCATCTTCAGACTTGATTGTTGGCCAATCCATGGCTTCCTTTAATTATGCTTCTGCTATCATGAAGTCATCACCATAAAACTCCTTCAAGATTTGTTTTGCTTTGGTATATCCTGTCAGAGGTTCCATATGGATGCAGCTCTTCACCAACTCATGTGGTTGTTCACTAGTATACTGCAGCTAAAATTGAAGATGATCACGGTTATCACTTTTACGGCCTTCAATCCCATGTTCAATGGCACCTATACAGGTTTTATAATGCAGAGGGTCGTCTTTAAACGTAGGAATGGAAAGTTCGGGAAGTAGCGATGCTTTTTGACTCTTTGCTAAGTATTCTGCGACACTGGCTTGCTGTGAGATTGCTTGGCAAAGGCCATCAAGCACATGTCCGTTGTTCTCTACTTTCTGTCTGATGTGGAAATCCAGCCATTGGAATAGTCGAAGTGGGAGCATTTCAGGTCAACACTGCTTGTTGCTCTGATAGGCTGTGATGGTAATTGAATGTTTTTCCTTGTTTAAATTGTAACACACTCATCAGGAATGTGGATACCATCCTCCTGGGTATTTTCATATCTTCTCAAGACATCCAATTTAGCATCAGACTCAGGGAGTGCCGTTTGCATTGCATGGATTTCCTTCTTTGCCTTAATTGCAGCTTCTTCTTGCTCAAGTGCCAACCTTTGTTGTAAATCAGCAGCCTTTGCCTTAAAACATGCTCGTTCCATTTGAGCCTTTAATTTAATTGAAGACGTTGACAGAAGTGAGCTTCTGTCTGTTAGATTCTTTACTTCTACTTCTATGGGTGTAGTTAGTTGATGCAGATCTACTATCAGCAGGTGATATTTGTTTATTGCATCCTTCCTCTGCACGTTTCAAAACGTCCTTCTTCCATTGCTCACATTTCCATTAATTACATTTTTTGGATCAAACCAGTTATTTTGGTCATCGGCAAAATCCTCTTCAGTCTTTAAATTTTGCAGACCGGAATTGAGGTCCACAAATTCTTGCTCCATGCCGCTAAAGCAAACACGAAGCTCAGTTTTTTACAGCGTCAACATTTGCATCATCCTCCATCAATTGTTCAATTTGACGTTGCATGGAGGTCAATTGAGCAAATTTGCACCTGCGTGCCTGCATCCGTTTAGGCTTGTGTCCGCTTTCCACTGTCTTGTTCCTCCATGTCAATCCACAATCAAGCAAACAAAAACGTCAAACTGACTGTAGCGTCTCAATTTGTAGGTCAGCCGAATGACGATCAAAGTTTTAAGCAGTTTACTCACGCACCTGTTACGTGCGCGTCCTTGTTAACTCGCGATGCTTGTCAAGTATGGACGCATGCTAACAGCTAGCAGCTCATTGTCCCGACTGGAAAGTTGCTCCTTAGCTGTGATGTGCCTAGGGTTACACTATCTATCATTAACAAACACAGCCAGCCCTCCTCTTTCCTCTTACCGCTTTCCAGTGTCCTGTCCGCAAGTAGTATTTGGAAGCCGTCAAATTCCACGACGGTGTCCGGCGTTAGCTCTGTTAGCCATGAATCCGTGAACATCAGCAAGCTAGCTCATTGGAAGTTCCTCTCGTGCCGCGTTAGCGCTGTTAGCTCGTCCATTTTCTTGGGAAGGTATCTAACATTTCCCATAAAAACGGACGGGAGGACGTGGTGGTCACGCCTCCTCTTTGCCTGGCGTTTCGCCCCCGCGCGACATCCCCCGTCTCTTCCTCCTCAACTCGCGGGGGATATCGGGTCTCGCTCCGGGAGTCGGCACGGGGTTAGCACGAAGTGCTAACAGCTGATCTCTTGTGTAAACGATTGATCCGTAGCTCCCAGTGACATCTCCGGACACGATCACGCAAAAAACAGCCCCCAGCAGCAATAAAACCACCGCAATTTGGATGTCCATTGCTGCGATGAGGTAAAATAAATAAAACTGGGTAAAGGGAAAAACACGCGAAAAAGGCTCAAATAGTGAGCCGTGCTGCTTTAGCAGGTAGCCACTCGCGTGGCGACGGAACCGGAAAAACAAATGTGGTCCCATCAAAATCTGATGGGATATTTAAAAATAAAAGCGTGAAAATTTGCTTATTTGTCTGTCGTCACCAATGATTAAAAAAATTAAAATCATTACAAAATCCTCAAGCTATCGTGATACCAGACGAGTTCTGCGGGACACCAGACCACCCCAGTTGTCCACAAAAAGTGGTCACTTCAAAATTTGATGTGGCATTTCAAAATAAATAAATCACCTGAAATATGCACTGTGATCAACACTGATTTAAAAGAAAAATCTTTAAAAAATATCCTCAAACTATCGTGATACCAAACCAGGACTGGGGATACTAGACCACACCAGCTGTCCACCAAAAGTGGTCACAGTAGTAGCCTGAAATTCGCTTATTTCACGGTCATCACCACTGAGTTAAAAAAAAAAATAGCTCGAGCTATCGTGATACCAGACCAGTTTTGTGGGACACGAGACTACCCCAGCTGTCCATAAAAAGTGGTCCCATTGAAATCTAATTTGTAATTTCAAACTAAAAGTTGCCTGAAATCTGCACATTTCACTGTCATCATGCCTGACTTTAAAATTTCATTAAAAAATATCCTCTAGCTATGGTAATACCAAACCAGGTTTGGAGGACACAAGACAACACAGCTTTCCACCAAAAGTAGTCCCATCAAAATGTAAGGAGGCATTTTAAAATAAAAGAGCTGGAGCTGTCGTAATACCAGACTAGTTTTGTTGGACACTAGACGACCCCAGCTGCTCATCAAAAGTGGTCCCATCAAAATCTGATGTGTAATTTCACAATAAAAAAAAAAACACCTGAAATATGCACATTTCATTGTCATCAACACTGATTTTAAAATAATCATTTCAAAATACCCTCGAGCTATCGTGATATCAGACCCATTTTGGGGGACACTAGACAACCCCAGTTGTCCATCAATTGCGGTCCCACCAAAATGTGATACGGCATTTCAAAATAAAAGTAGCCTGAAATCAATATACATCACTGTTATCAGGCCTGACTAAAATATCATGACAAAATATCCTCCAGCTATCATGATACCAGACCAGACATATTTCACTGTCATCACCATTGATTTAAAAAAATTAATTAAAAACTAGAGCTGCGAGCAGCTATAAAGGGCCCTCGCCACCCGGACAACGTTGGGGTACTGGCACGTTGGAAATGTGAAATATTTCCGAGAAATAACGTGAGGAATCTTCAAGAGGAATTTGCTTGTAGTTAAAGTTAGAGCAGCTTTTGTTTTCAAAGCCTCATCAATGTTTGAAGTAAATTTGTTGGCAGGCACTACAGGTGCATCAAATCAAAGACTAATAGACTGAAAAACTTTTTCTTTCCGAGAGCCATCACCATTCTGAACTCTCACACACATGCACACACACACGACCACCCTTACCTTGCTGAACAGCGACGTATTGTGTTGTATTTCTCCAATTTCATACTATTTTCCATCACAATATTTATTCTCTTATTTATCTAATTTATATATTTGATTAAATTATTGTTGTATTGCACTGGAGAGGGGAGCTCCCTAATCTTGTTGCACACTGTACAATGACAATAAAAGGATTTCGGATTCTGATAAATTTAGAATGGCCGACTTCCTGTTCAATTTAGCATACGGCTCCATGAGACTTTTTATTAGAATTAGAATTAGAATTAGAAATCCCTTTATTGGCTTTGTACACACTTCATCAAATTTTCAGTTTGGTGAAACAGAGATATGGGGCTGTTTTTTTTTGTTGTTTTTTTTTTCTAGGGGGCGATAGCGAGCCATTTTTAAACAACTGTACGACAAAATAATAAAATATTGTGAATATTGAATCAACTGAGTGGACGCTGGCACGTTTGGCTGCCACTGCTCACCGGTAACTCTCAGAAATTTTTTGGATCCGCTTGTTGTACCTGCTTTAGCAGTTTACAATCCCTCCAGTTACAGTGATTTTATTTATTATTATCTGTATGTTGAGCGATCCCGATTCTCATGAATGCCACCCACCGATTGCATAGTCGCTGACGCGTCTACTGTGGCTAAAGTTTAGCTTACCTATCAAAGTTAGCACCTGTCTGCCATGTGGACCCGCAAGCCAGTCTGCTTCTCGCACTTCTGCCTGTTCCTGTCATGTCATCAACCTGTGTCAGGACAACTTCAATCCACTGCCGCTGAACTCCGCTGCATTTACCGACACATGCCCGAGGGAAACGCACCACCACCACTGCTCCTCCTCCCGAACATCGCTCGTCGACCCTTGAAGGATTGTATGGCAATTACCGGCATTTTAAACATTTATGGGACAGAATGTCAATTATTTCATTTAGCAGGTTTATATTTACTGAATATGCTATGATCGCAAAATTACGGACGAACTGGCGAGGCTGCCCGGCTCACCGTGGCTTGTCATCGGGACCGGGAGGCGGCGCAGGCGACGCAGAGAGAGGAAGCAGAAGCGGGGCTGCAGGTCCGGTGTCTTGCAACGGCTGCGACGGCAGCCCCATAGGCAACCACTGCCGAGTCTGTACCTCACCAACGCCAGATCCGTGGTCCACAAAATCGACGACCTGGGATTACAAATCCTGGGAAACCGCTATGTGCGAGACAGCAGTGTGATCGTCGTCACGGAATCCTGGCTGCACGCAGACGTCCCCGACGCTAGCATCCAGCTGGCCGGGCGCTCGCTACATCGCGCGGATCGGACGAGGGACACCGGTAAGAGAAGGGGCGGGGTGGCTCTGTGTTTACGTGCATGAGAACTGGTGCGGCGATAGCACGATCGTCGAGAAGCACTCTTCCCCCGACATCGAGTTCATGTCCGTTAAATGCCGGCCTTATTTTCTCCCGAGGGAGCTAACGGTCGTGATTGTCACAGCTGTTTACATCCCTCCCGACGCTAGCACTAGCACGGCGCTCATGCTACTCGCGTGCGTCATCAATAAACATCAGCGGGCCCACCCTGATGGCGTTCACGTAGTAGCGGGAGCCTTTAATAAGGCCAATTTAAAGACTGTACTCCCAGAGTTTCACCAGCATGTCAAGTGCCCAACGAGGGGAGACAACACTCTCGACCATGTGTACTCGAACATCAAGCACGCATACAGGGCCCTCCCACTCGCCCCCCTCGGCCAGTCAGACCACCTGTCCTTGCAGCTCGCACCTGCATACACCCCTCTCAGGCGCAGATTCAGGCCCACCACAAAGACTGTGAAAACCTGGCGTGACGGCGCCATGAGTGAATTACAGGACTGCTTTCAAGACACAAACTGGGGCCTCTTTGATCATCAGGACCTTGATGTCTACACACATTGTGTAGTGGACTACATCAAGTTCTGCATGGAAACTGTGTCCCTACACAGGACTATACGGACCTTCCCAAATGCGAAGCCCTGGATGTCCAGCAGGGTTCGCTCTCTCCTCAAGGCCCGTGACGCTGCCTTCAGGTCAGGCGACAAAGCCCAGTACAGGGTGGCTCGTGCTGACCTGAGCAAAGGCATCAAGCTAGCCAAGGCAACCTACAAGGGGAGGCTGGAGGCCCACCTTGCCAGTAACAGACCACGGGAGGTGTGGCAGGGTCTACGGAGCATCACCAACTTCCGTGGCAGCAGCACGACCTCTGCAGACCCGAGTGCATCGCTGGCAGAGGAGCTTAACTGCTTCTTTGCTCGCTTTGACTCGCCCCAACCGTCACACCCCCGCACTTCATGCTCCAACTCCCCCCCACTCACCGTAGAGGAACACGATGTGAGGCGCGCGCTCCTGGCTGTTCACCCCAGGAAAGCTACTGGACCCGACGGAATACCAGGCAAGGTCCTCAAAACATGTGCCCACCAACTGTCACATGTTTTCTGCAGGATCTTCAACCGCTCCCTGGCTCAAGCAGTCATCCCCTCCTGCTTGAAAACTTCCACCATTATTCCTGTCCCCAAAAAGTCACCAGCCATCCACCTGAATGACTACCGTCCTGTTGCTCTCACACCAGTCATCATGAAGTGCTTCGAGAGGCTGGTTCTCCAGCACATCAGGGACTGCCTTCCTCCCACTCTGGACCCCTACCAGTTTGCATACTGGGCTAACAGATCCACTGAGGACACCATCAACACTGCTCTGCATGTTGTGCTGGGCCACCTGGAACAACAGCAGAGCTATGCAAGGATGCTCTTTGTGGACTACAGCTTGGCATTCAACACAATCATCCCAGACATCCTCGTCGCCAAACTTGACATTCTCGGCCTCCCTGCCCTCACACGCATCTGGATTAAGGACTTTCTGACCAACAGACCCCAGACTGTGTTGCTCGGCCCCTACACGTCCTCCACCTGCATGCTGAGCACCGGTTCCCCTCAAGGATGCGTGCTGAGCCCTCTCCTGTACGCCCTCTACACCTACGACTGCAGCCCGGCCCACGGCAACAACACCATCGTCAAGTTTGCTGACGACGCGACAGTGGTCGGTCTGATCTCGGAAGGTGACGAGACAGCCTACAGAGAGGAGGTAAAGAGACTGACAGCTTGGTGCAAGGACAACAGACTGCACCTTAACACTGCAAAAACAAAGGAGATTGTCGTCGACTTCAGGAGGAACAAGACGGTGCCGCCCCCCCTCTGCATCGAAGGCGTGTGTGTGGAGAGGGTCCACACGTTCAAGTTCCTGGGAGTACAGATCTCTGACGACCTTTCTTGGACTCACAACACCACAGCAGTGGTAAAGAAGGTCCACCAGCGTCTGCACTTCCTGAGAGTCCTCAGGAAATTCAACCTGGACAGGAAGCTGCTGCTAGCCTTCTACCACTCGTCCATTGAGAGCCTGTTGACGTACTGTGTCTCCACCTGGTACAGCGGCTGCACTGAGGCGGACATAGTGAGGCTCCAGAGGACAGTCAAAACAGCGCAAAGGATTATTGGCTGCCCTCTCCCCTCACTGTCGGACATCTACACCGCCCGGTGCCTCAGAAGGGCTCTCAACATCGTCAAAGACAATACCCACCCAAACTCACACCTGTTCGACCTGTTGCCCTCTGGCAGGCGCTACAGATGCATCAAATCGAGGACCAATAGACTGAGAAACAGTTTCTTTCCGAGAGCCATCTCCATTCTGAACTCTCACACACACACGAGAACACCCTTACCTTGCAGAACAGCATCGTGATGTGTTTTTATATACCCTATTCTGTACTAAATTCCATTGCACTCTCTTATTTATTTATCTAATTTATATATTTGTCTGTATTATTGTTGTATTGCACTGGAGAGGGGAGCCCTCTAATCTCGTTGCACACTTGAGTACAATGACAATAAAGGGATTTCTAATTCTAATTCTAATTCTACTACGCATAGGAATGACTGATTGTAGTCATGGTCTTTACTGATTTATGATACTATTTTCACATGCTCAAGTTATATTACTTAGTTTATAAATGTGTGAACATAGTATTTTCATGACCTACACTCACATTCACATCATCGATATTCAGTCTGCACATTACAAACTGATGACAAGCCAGACAGCACTTCATGGACAAATATGACAAAGCACATTCTCCACATAGGCCATAGAGATGCAAACATACCAAATTGGGCACTAGATTTAGTTTTAAAATCGCTGCATTGGCTCCCCGTGTGTTTCAGGATTGATTTTAAGGTGCTTCAATTAGTTTTTAAATGCCTTAACGGTCTTGGGCCATCCTCGCGGACCCTGAGGTCCTCTGGCACCGGCCTGTTAATTATTCTTAGGGTGAGGACTGGAACACATGGCGAGGCTGCATTCAGCCATTCTGGTCCTCGTCTATGGAATAGCCTGCCGGAGGACATCAGGTCCGCAGAGACTGTTGATATTTTTAAAAGGAGGCTCAAGACCAGACCTGGGCATTGCACGGCCCGCGGGCCACATCCGGCCCGCCGGGTGGCACTGACTGGCCCGTATGACAGACCTGGGCATTGTATGGCCCGGGCCACATACCTTTGGTTGACTCTGACCGCGAGTGTAAGGTTAATTGGAAATTTCAAAATAAACATACTTTTTAATTTCACCTCATTCATGGGCTAAAGCTGCACTGCTTTTATTCTGAAATTGTTTTTTTTTTTTATTCCCGCACAATGTGCGTCGCACATAATGACGTAATGCGTTTATCAAGACATGCGCGCGATTGAATCACAACAAGACGACGTTCGCCCTCAAAAATGTCCGCTCAGGCTAAAAAAAGAAAGGTAGATGCCGAATGTAGAATTTTCAACAAAAATTGGACAGCGAAGTATTTATTTACTGAAGTTAGAGGTAAAGCTGTGTGTTTAGTTTGCGGGGAGCAGATCGCCGTGTTGAAGGACTACAATTTGAGTCGGCATTACCAGACGAAACATGCAGAGAAATATAAAAACGGCACCAGATAACAATGAACTGGGACACTTTTTCTCAAAATCACAGTTCAGTGACAGTCAATATGTTGTATCTTGCTTAATGTTTGGTGCAAAAAGACAATATTGTGATGTCTTTAAAATGCTCAGAACCTTTACACAACTATCCAACAGTATATGGAACTCAAAATGTGTTTTGAAGTGAATGTGACAGAATATGTTTACTAATATGAGTCACAAATAGTAAAAAATGTTAATATTTTGTCTACCATTGTGTTGAGAAATTTGAATGAATACATTTTTGTAAGGCAACCTCATTTTTTCAGTTTATTTGGTATTTAGTTTCATTGCTTAACTTTAATACCAGCTTGTCAAAACAGTGCTATTTACTGCTTTTTAAAAAAGAAATACAATTAATATTATGCAGAATTGAGTTCAGCCTTTTGGCCCGGCCCTCCACAATATTTTATGTTTCTTATGTGGCCCCATGGAAAAAATAATTGCCCACCCCTGCTCAAGACTCACCTTTTTTGTTTGGCTTTTAAATAATTTATCTTAGTCTTTTAATTCAGGATTGTCATTTTATATATTTTCATTGTCTTTAATTTTTTTTTGCTTCTTTGTCTTTTAGTATCATCATTTTTCTTATATATTTTAGCTCCGTCGTTTTATATTATTGTCTTTTAATTTTTAGCTTCTTCTATGTCTTTTAGTATCATAATTTTTCTTATATATTTTAGCTTCGTCTTTTTATATTATTGTCCTTTAATTTTTAGCTTATTTTTTGTTTAGCATTATCATTTTCTTTTATATATTTTAGCTTCAGTGTTTCCTCCGCGCTGGGAGGTGTGGCTGGCCTTCTCACAGGGGGCTTCATCCCGGAGGCTCCTTAGGCCCGGCGGACCGGGGCCCTCTGTACTATGTGTAGGGTCTACCCCGGTCAGTCTGGGCTAGGGGTCTGTGTGTTGGCGCAGCTCCCTGTGGGCGTGAGCCGTCATCCCTCTCAGCGCGGATGACCTACCCTGGGTACATTTTCTCATATGGTTTCTCTGTGCCTTACCCTGTCTTTCTACTAAGATGGTTTATTAAGTTGTGTGAATGCGAGTGTTCTGTGTGTGTGCGAGTTCAGGCGTGTATGTGGATGTGTCTTGTGTTTATGTTGAGTGGGTGGAATGGGTTTTAGTTTTTCGTTGTAATTTGGATGTTTTTATTGTACAGCACTTTGAGCCGCATTTTATGTATGAAAAGTGCTCTTATAAATAAAATTTGATTGATTGATTGGAGGGTTCACTGGGACGCCATTGCAAAAACACATTCTGAAAGACATAATTTGATTTTGGAGCACACATACATGCACACTGACAAGATTACAGGGGAATACCAGCAGGAGAGACGGAGAGACTGCCCGCCGGAGAAGGCCAGCCGTGGAATACCAGTCTTGGGGACCAGCTGGGAATCAACCATCCAGACAATGATTAATCTGGAGAGGACCTTCCCTTGGACGTAGACCCGTGCCGGGGGAAGAATGTGAGGCTGGGCTGAGATAACGCACGACTCTTTTCGACTGTGCTTGCCCGAGTACATTTTCTCATGAGATTAAGAAAAAGCCGCTCAGTACTATTTCCTGAACCTCCGCCCTATTTCCTACCTACCATTCATTTCAAAAGTCCTAGATAATGTAGTCGCCACTCAACTCCACTCTCATCTCACCTGCAATAACCCTTTCAGTCCGGTTTCCGTGCACTTCACAGCACTGAATCAACTCTACTCAAGGTCACCTCTGATCTCCTCATTGCAGCTGACTCCGATTCATTCTCCATTGTCATCCTTCTTAACCTGACTGCGGCCTTTGACACCATCTCACACACCATCCTTCTCAAAAGACTTTCTTCCATCGGCATCACCCACACCGCCCTCAACTGGTTCCATTCATACTTCAAAGACCGCACTCAGTTCATCCAGTTTAAATATTTCTCATCAAAGTCCCTCCCAGTCACCTCAGGTTTGCCCCAAGGCTCGGTCCTGGCCCCCCTATTATTTATCATATACCTCCTTCCCCTTGGCAGCATTTTCCGAAAATTCAATATCGCTTTCCATTGCTTCGCGGATGACACCCAGCTCTAGTTCTCCTGCAAACCCAGCATATCACTCCCTCCCACCTCCTGTCTATCTGAAATCAATGACTGGTTTTCTAATAATTTCATGAGGCTTAACAGCGACAAAACAGAAGTTATTCTTTTCAGTACAAAATCAATACAATCCAAAGTTGGCAGTTTTCCCATTCCTGTTGGCCCCTCCATTGTTTTCCCCTCCCCTCAGGTCAAGAGTCTGGGTGTCATCCTTGACAGCACTCTATCTTTCCATAAGCATAATAACACAACCCGGTCAGCCTACTTCCATCTGCACAATATCAGTCAACACCGCCCCTCCCTTTTTCCCTCATCCACTTCTATTCTGGTCCAAGTCGAGTCAAGTCAATTTTATGTGTATAGCCCTTAATCACAGACAGTCTCAAAGGGCTTTACATAACCACAATCAACATCCACTGATCTTAACCCCCAGGAGGGCAAGGAAAAACTCAAAACCCCATTGGGGGAAAAGTGAGAAAACTTGAGAAGGGACCACAGGATGACCAGGCTGCTTTGGATGCCAAGTGGGCAACATTTGACACATACAATGATGCTATACAATGTTAGATGAGATAATGTGAGAGTCAATTAAATGAAGTGCTGCAGGAAGATTACTTTAGTGGAGTGGGTCCTCATCCAGGACCGTAATCTCCATGGCAGCATATCCGAGGTTGAGCCTTCAATCTTGAAATAGTCAGTTTGGGGTAAATTCAGAACAGCCACTTCCAAGTGAATCACCATCACCTAATTCCCAAGCCGTGGAATTGGGAACAGAAAAAAAAGAACAGAAATAGTAAACAGGCCAACAAGTAGTTCAACGAAGTGCTGAAATATAGGGAAATCAGAAGAGGTGCTGCATGAAGACGACTTCGGCAGAGCAGGTCCCTCCCCGGTTGGTCAGTGCCGTAATCTTCATAGCAGGTCACCATCACCTAATTCCCAAGCAGGGGAAGAGGGGGCAGAAAAGAGGAGAAGCGGCAGTAAACAGGCCAACAAATAATTAAATTAGATGCTAAAGTATATAAATAAATTGATCAAATGTTGCGCTGCAGGAAGACGACATCACTGGAACAGGTGCATGCCCAGTTTGTCAATGCCTTAAACTTCCTAGTGGGTCACCGTCACCTAATCCCCCAGCCGGGGAAAAGGGGGCAGAAAAGATAAGATAAGAGAAAAAGCGGCAGTAAACAGGCCAACAAATAGTTCAACTAAATGCACAAGAGTATAAATGCGTCTTTAATAGTGTTTTGAACATTTCTACTGAGGTGGCGCCTCTAATACTTGAGGGTAGTACATTCCAAAGCATTGGTGCCCGAATAGAGAACGCTCTAGAACCTGTGGACTTCTTTTTGGCTCGCGGGATCACTAAAAGACCAGCATTTTGTGAGCAAAGGTTTCGGGACGGAACATATAGTACCACGAGGTCAACGAGATAGGAAGGTGCTAAGCCATGCAATATTTTATAGGCAAGTAGCAGAACTTTAAGATCACATCTCAAGTGGACCGGAAGCCAATTCAAATTGGCAAGTATCGGGGTAATATGATCAAACTTTCTCGTTCTAGTCAAGAGTCTAGCTGCTGCATTTTGAACTAACTTTTAATACTAGACATGGGGAGACCCGAGAGCAAAACGTTACAATAGTCGAGGCGAGACGTAACAAACGCATGGATTAAGATTTCTGCATCACAAGTTGATAGAATTGGGCGAATTTTAGCAATGTTACGCAGATGAAAAAATGCAGTTCTAGTAATGTTTTTAATGTGCATTTGAAACGACATAGTTGTGTCAAATATAACACCGATATTTTTTGTTGAATCCGTTTGGGCAATTTATCGATACTCATAGTGGTGTCTTTGAAAAAGGTACCGATGACGCGCTGGTCCAATGATCAGCATCTCGGTTTTATCTGAGTTAAGACGCAAAAAATTGAAAGACATTCATAGTTTAATTTCGGCAAGGCATGTCAAGTCAAGTCAAGTCAATTTTATTTGTATAGCCCTTAATCACAGACAGTCTCAAAGGGCTTTACATAGCCACAATCGACATCCCCGATCTTAACCCCCAGGAGGGCAAGAAAAAACTCACAAAACCTCATTAGGGGAAAAGTGAGAAACCTTGAGAAGGGACCACAGATGGGGGAATCCCCCTTCCAGGATGACCAGGCTGCAATGGATGCCAACTGGGCAACATTTGACACATACAATGATGCTATGCAATAATAGATGAGATAATATAAGAGTCAATTGAATGAAGTGCTGCAGGAAGATGACTTCAGTGGAGTGGGTCCTCATCCAGGGCCGTAATATCCATGGCAGCATATCCGAAGATGAGCCTTCGATCTTGTACCGGTCAGTTGGTGTAAATTCAGTACAGCCACTTCCAAGTGAATCGCCATCACCTAATTCGGGGAATTGGGAACAGAAAAGAAAGAACAGAAATAGCAAACAGGCCAACAAGTAGTTCAATGAAGTGCTGAAATATAAGGAAATCAGAAAAGGCGCTGCATGAAGACGACTTCGGCAGAGCAGGTCCCTTCCCGGTTCGTCAGTGCCGTAATCTTCAAAGCATGTCCCCATCACCTAATTCCCAAGCAGGGGAAGGAGGGGGCAGAAAAGAGAAGAACCGGCAGTAAACAGGCCAACAAATAATTAAATTAGATGCTAAAGTATATAAATAAATTGATCAAATGTCGCGCTGCAGGAAGACGACATCACTGGAACAGGTGCATGCCCAGTTGGTCAATGCCTTAAACTTCCTAGTGGGTCACCGTCACCTAATCCCCCAGCCGGGGGAAAAGGGGGCAGAAAAGAAAACAAAAGAAAAAAAAGCGGCAGTAAACAGGCCAACAAATATTTCAGCTAAATGCACAAGAGTATAAATGCGTCTTTAATAGTGTTTTGAACATTTCTACTGAGGTGGCGCCTCTAATATCTGAGGGAAGTGCATTCCAAAGCATTGGTGCCCGAATAGAGAACGCTCTAGAACCTGCGGACTTCTTTTTGGCTCGCGGGATCACTAAAAGACCAGCATTTTGTGAGTGAAGGTTTCGGGACGGAACATATGGTACCACGAGGTCAACGAGATAAGAAGGTGCTAAGCCGTGCAATATTTTAAAAGTAAGTAGCAGAACTTTAAAATCACATCTCAAGTGGACCGGAAGCCAATGCAAATTGGCTAATATCGGGGTAATATGATCAAACTTTCTCGTCTTAGTTAAGAGTCTAGCTGCTGCATTTTGAACTAACTGCAGACTTTTAATACTCGACATGGGGAGACCCGAGAGCAAAGCGTTACAATAGTCGAGGCGAGACGTAACAAACGCATGGATTAAGATTTCCGCGTCACACGTTGATAGAATTGGGCGAATTTTAGCAATGTTACGCAGATGAAAAAACGCAGTTCGAGTAATATTTTTAATGTGCATTTGAAAAGACATAGTTGCGTCAAATATAACACCGAGATTTTTTGTTGAATCCTTTTGGATAATATTACATTAATCGATATTCAGAGTGGTGTCTTTGAAAAGGTACCGATGACGCGCTGGTCCAATGATGAGCATCTCGGTTTTATCTGAGTTAAGACGCAAAAAATTGAAAGACATCCATTGTTTAATTTCGGCAAGGCACGCCTCTAATTTATAGCAGTCGCGGGGATTCGTTATATCCAACGGCATGTATAATTGCGTATCATCAGCATAACAGTGAAAACTAATGTTATATTTCCGTATAATATCACCAAGCGGTAGCATATAGATGCTAAACAATAGAGGTCCAAGTACCGATCCCTGCGGAACTCCACATATGATCTTACAAAGATCCGAAGTCGTATTGCCATGAATTACACGGTGCGTCCTCTCCGACAGATACGAATTAAACCAAGAAAGCGCTGAACCTGAAATGCCAACACACGTTTCAAGGCGTTTTAATAATATGTTATGATCAACGGTATCAAAAGCGGCACTAAGATCGAGTAAGAGTAATATTGATGAGGTGTCGGCGTCCATAGCTATGAGAAGATCATTAGTAACTTTAGCAAGGGCCGTCTCAGTAGAGTGGTCGGCTCTAAAACCCGATTGGAAAGGTTCAAATTGATTATTAGCAGTCATATATTCATTAAGTTGTTGCGCTACGACTTTTTCAAGAATTTTTGCAATAAACGGAAGATTTGAAACCGGCCTATAGTTGATGAGACTCTCTGGGTCAAGGTTTGGTTGCTTAAGTAACGGTCGGATAACGGCGGTCCTAAAAGCTGCTGGTACTACACCCGTGGTAAGTGATAGATTAATTATATTTAAAACAGACGGTCCTAGGGTCGTAAACAGTTCTTTAATTAGTTTGCCAGGAAGCGGATCGAGCACACAAGTTGTCGGTTTTGCCGCACTAACCAATTTTGTTAGGCTCTCAAGAGATATTTTTTTAAATTGACATAAGGTTATCGGACAGTTATCAGCCCTAATGTCCCTATTAACACCATTTATCGCGGAATTCGACGGAATTTTAAGAACAGTGTCTTTAATCTCATCACGAATACATTCTATCTTCTGAGTAAAAAATTGCATAAAATCGTGAGCTGAATAGGAAGAGCTATCCGAGGTTGGTCGCTGTTGCGTTAGCATTGCTACGGTATCAAATAAATATTTAGGATTGTTTTTATGTAAGACAATTAATCTAGAATAATAATTAGTTTTGGCTAAATTAAGCGCTTCTTTGTATATTAGTAAACTATCGCACCATGCCTGACGGAAGACCTCAAGTTTGGTCGCACGCCATTTGCGCTCAAGCTTCCTACAAGATCGTTTCAGTACGCGCGTTTCCTCTGTAAACCACGGAGTAAGCCTCTTTGGACGAGTTTTAGTTTTTAAAGGCGCGACGGAGTCAAGCGCATTTAACAAAGCGACATTAAAGTTGTTTGTGAGATCATCAATCGTACCAATATAATTAGGAAACGAAGCAGTTGCTAAAGGGAGTAGCTCAGAGAGCGCAACGATGGTTGAGGAGCTAATGTTACGGCTGCTATAATTTTGATTATGGTCAGAACGATGACAGTGAGCCAAGACTTCAAATTTGATAAAGTAATGGTCAGATATAGCACTGGTATATGGTAATACAATTATTTTTGAAGATGCTAAGCATCGGGTTAATACCAAATCTAGCGTATTGCCATTTATATGCGTTGCTTCATTTATTATTTGCGTGAAACCAAACATATCAATGATTGTCCGAAACGCTACCGTAAGTGGTTCCGACGGGAGATTCATATGAATGTTGAAGTCGCCCATGATAAGTATATTATCCGCATGAGTTACTAAATCAGCTACGAATTCAGAAAATTCATCTAAAAAGCCGGAGTAAGAGCCAGGTGGACGATAAAGAACGGCAAGATAAAACGGCAGCTCGGCTGAGGATAGCATAATGAGAACTTCAAATGTTTTAAAGGAATTGCTAAAACGAGGACTACGTTTTAGGTTAGATTCGGAAATGAGGGCTACACCCCCGCCTTTCTTTTGAGGGCGCGCAACATGCGAGCTCATGAAGTTTGGAGGCGAAGCCTCATTTAGCGGTAAAAACTGATTTGGTTTTAACCAGGTCTCGCAAAGACCAATCATGTTAAGATTATGGTCTCTAATAAGGTCATTAACTAACAAGGCTTTCGATGAAAGCGATCTAATATTTAAAAAACCGAGTTTCAGTAAAATAGGTCTATCTAAGTTATTCCGCGCAACAGGACTCCTGGTCATAATATTAAGGAGATTGCTTTGCCTAGGTCCCGGATTGTACCTCGAGCGACTATAAACGCGGCGAGAAATTCTGACGGTCGGAATCCGATAGTTATTTACCAGCTTTCGAGTGCTATTATTTTGAGAGAACGGCTCGTCGTCAATGAAACCGACCGAGGAGGAATGCTTAAACCCATCATGTATTGCCACCTCAGTAGAAATTATATCAGTATGAGATCTACCAGCGTATGGTGTGTAGCGCTCAAATCTAGAAGAAAAGCTATGTGTGTTGTCTAAGTCTAGCATAGCGCTAGTTAGCTCTAGCCTTACAGACTCCATACCCTTCCTTACAGGCTCACTATTCGCCTGCAGCCCGACCTGCTCTAATATGAATAGTCATGGAAGGCTCAAACAATAATCTATGTTTCTAGAAAGAGTGATGGCGCCTTCCCAGTTAGGGTGAAGGCCGTCCATCCTCAGCAGGTCGGGTCGGCCCCAGAAAGAAGGCCAGTTATCTATAAACTGCAGTCCCTGCTCACTACAAAAACTGCCTCTAATTTATAGCAATCACACGGATTCGTTATATCCAACGGAATGTATAATTGCGTATCATCAGCATAACAATGAAAACTAATGTTATATTTCCGTATAATATCACCAAGCGGTAGCATCTAGTACCAATCCCTGCGGAACTCCGCGTGTGATTTTACAAAGATCAGAAGTCGCATTGCCATGAATTACACGGTGCGTCCTCTCCGACAGATACGAATTAAACCAAGAAAGCGCTGAACCTGAAATGCCAACACAAGTTTCAAGGCGTTATGATCAAGTGTCAAAAGCGGCGCCAAGATCGAGTAATAGTAATACAGTGAACCCTCGGTTATCGCGGTTAATGGGGACCGAGACCACCCGCGAAAACTGAAAATCCGCGAAGTAGCGGCGCACCTTCAAAAATGCTTAAATTATGTATATATATATATATATATATATATATATATATATATATATATATACGGGTAGAGAGAGAGAGAGTGAAATTCATGTTATAACAAAAAAAAAATTATTATTAAAACTTCTTATTTTTTTATTCCCCAGCCATTATTTTTGTATTTATTCAATTACTTCTTTTTGTATTTATTTAATTACTTCGACTTTTAACTGCTGGTACGCCGTCCGGTGTGCCCTGTGAATGTTATGATTGAGCAGGACTCTCCAAACGCAGACACAAGTAGGATAACAATCCGACGCCAGGTAGTCAGTGTAGGTGGATTATATAGTGAGTGTAATTAGTGAGTGAATGGGAATCCGGTGCGGGGCTGGTGGGCGCGTCTCGCAGCAGCTGACCGCATGGCGCAAGACGATCGCTGGAGGAACGCCCACACAGCTGAAAAAACAAAAACACACGCGGCATGACAGACACGGATCATGCCAGTGAAATGAAAGGTGGCATTCTTCATTTATTTATTTATTCATTTATTCATTCATAACTGACAGCCTCGCGCTCCGCTCGTGCCCGGGCGGAAGAGGTGCTCCTCTTCGGCTTAACTGTGACGCGAGCATGCCCTCCTCCTCCGGAGCTTCCATTCGGTTAAACTTAGGGGCCGCTTGACACCGCCCGTGCCCGGGGAAGGTGCTCCTCTTCGGCTTAACTGTGACGCGAGCATGCCCTCCTCCTCCGTAGCTTCCATTCGGTAAAACCTGATTGGAAAGGTTCAAATTGATTATTACTAGTCATATATTCATTAAGTTTTTCAAGATTTTTGCAATAAACGGAAGATTTGAAACCGGTCTATAGTTGTTGAGACTCTCTGGGTCGAGGTTTGGTTGCTTAAGTAGCGGTCGCATAATGGCGGTCCTAAAGCTGCTGGTACTATACCCGTGGTAAGTGATAGATTAATAATATTTAAAACAGACGGTCCTAGGGTCATAAACAGTTCTTTAATTAGTTTGCCAGGAAGCGGATCGAGCACACAAGTTGTCGGTTTTGCCCCACTAACCAATTTTGTTTGGCTTTCAGGAGATACTTTTTTAAATTGAGATCAGGTTATCGGACAGTTATCAGCCCTAATGTCCCTATTAACACCATTTATGACGGAATTCAACGGAATTGTAAGAACAGTGTCTTTAATCTCATCACGAATACACTCAATCTTCTGAGTAAAGAATTGCATGAAATCGTGAGCTGAATAGGAAGAGCTATCCGAGGTTGGTTGCTGTTGCGTTAGCATTGCTACAGTAGCAAATAAATATTTAGGGTTGTTTTTATGTAAAACAATTAATCTAGAGTAATAATTAGTTTTGGCTAGATTGAGCGCTTCCTTGTATAAACTAGCGCACCATGCCTGACGGAAGACCTCCAGTTTGGTCGCACGCCATTTGCGCTCAAGCTTCCTACAAGAATCGTTTCAGTATGCGTGTTTCCTCATTAAACCACGGAGTCAGCCTCTTTGGACAAGTTTTAGTTTTTAAAGGTGCGACGGAGTCAGGCGCATTTAACAGAGCGACATTAAAGTTGTTTGTAAGATCATCAATCGTACCAATATAATTAGGAAACGAATCGGTTACTAAAGGGAGTAGCTCAGAGAGCGCAGCGGTGGTTAAGGAGCTAATGTTGCGGCTGCTATAGCTTTGATCATGGTCAGAACGATGGCAATGCGCCAAGACTTCAAATTTGATTAAGTAATGGTCAGATATAGCACTAGTATATGGTAATACAATTATTTTTGAGGATGCTAAGCCTCGGGTTAATACCAAATCTAACGTGTTACCATTTATATGCGTTGCTTCATCTATTTTTTGCATGAAACCAAACATATCAATTATTGTCCGAAACGCCATGGTAAGTGGTTCCGACGGGAGATTCATATGAATGTTGAAGTCGCCCATGATATATTATCCGCATGAGTTACCAAATCAGCCACTAATTCAGAAAATTCATCTAAAAAGCCTGAGTAAGAGCCAGGGGGACGGTAAAAAACGGCAAGATAAAACGGCAGTGCGGCCGTGGATCGCATAATGAGAACTTCAAATGTTTTGAAGGAATTGCTAGGACGAGGACTAAGTTTTAGATTAAATTCGGAAATGAGGGCTACATCCCCGTCTTTCTCATCATTGCCTCTCGCAGGCAAGGGGCCAGAGACAATTACTCGACTCAGACTCATCTTTCTGGCGAGATCACAAGTCCTTGCTATGTTTTTTCTTTGTGATCTCTGATTGCTTCATCCTAGTTGTTGGAGCAGTTTTCTTTTGAGTAATGCAGTATGGCAACACCACCACTAGGGAAATTGATGACGTCAGCACTGGTTGCGTTCATCCATAAATAACGAATGCAGGACAGGTGGGGGAACGCTGGTCGGATACCGTTTTTCAACCGCACTTACTCAAGACACATTATTTATGTACAAACTGGAAGATAGAAGATAGTATATTGTATTGATTACCGCATATGCGCGTATGTTTTTGATTTGAAGTTTGGAAGACCGTAGCCATTGATTTATTTATTTGATTTACTTGACTTCACGGCATGACATCTGGACTGAAATGACTACGATTAAGACTAACCCTTGACTGTTTGACGTGACATACATAACACACATCAACATCAAGACCAGTGAAGCCGAGCGAACGTCATCGCAACTTCAACCCATGGTGAGTGAGTGCGCGTTAAAACTTTCTTTAGCCAGCGTATCATTGAAACGGCAGTAACACTAGTGTCATTGGAGCCGACGTGTATCACTATATCTGAATAGCTAGCGTTGTTTGCACTGCGCTGGTGTCTAGGTCTCTTGCGTGCTAGCTCCACAAGATTAGCTTCAATGTCGGGTGCTCTGGCCCCAGCAATACACATTCTGTGGTTGGATTTTCAAGCTTAATGTATCGAGTAATGGAGTCCTCGACGACGACAGATGCGCCTGCACTGGCACGTCTGAAACCCAAGCAAGTCACAGAGATGTGCTTAATTTTCAAGACGGTGCCTTCTCTTTTTTCCGCCAGCCCAGGGAAGACGACGGTGGTAGAACACGTCATTCGTCTCAAAGAAGGATTACCAATTCGTCAGCGCCCCTACCGAGTTCCGCAACACTTGGTGGAGAGACTAACCAAGGAGCTCCAGGAAATGCTGAAGCTTGGAGTCATTGAGCCTTCCAAGTCGGAGTGGTGCAGTCCGGTGGTTATCATCTCCAAGAAAGATGTGTGCTGATTTAGAAAGAGAGTGAAAGACGTTTAAGAGAAGAAGCAGAAAGTACTTAATATGGAGATAAAGAAAGACGAAGAAACAGGAGCGAGAAAAAAAGGAGGAAATGCACCAGCCGAGGATCAAAGAGACAGTGACAGTGAAAAAGGAAGTCAGGGTGAGAGAGCTGAGGAGGAGGGCCAGCGAGAAAAGGAGCCGGGATTGCCTCAACAAGTGGACAACAGCGCCCTGGGAAGCCTGCCACAAGAGATGAATGCAAAGCGGCCTGCCAAACAATCACACCAATCCAAGATAATATGCGTAAATGGGCTGCGGGCCTCACGACCACCCTGTCAGCACCGATCTTCTACCAAGGACGTGGAAGAGGAAGAGGACACCTGCCAACAAAAGACGACGTCTGCTACAACTGTAGGAAACATGGCCACTTTGCTCGAAACTGCCGTCAACCACCCAGGAAAACCAATTACAATTTACACAGACAGAATCAAGTTTGATCAGAAATTTGTGATTTGTCAGGACCAGTCGTGAAAGCAACGGAGGATCACGTGACGTAAAAAACAAACAAAAAAAGCAAGTGGAGAAGCAGTTCTACATCAACGTGTGTTTTACTTATTAGGCCGTGATACACTGACACAATTAGACCTTAATATCAGAGTCAATAAGCAAGGGCGAATTCAAACAAACGTCAAAACTTTAAAAGGGCACATTATTATCGGTTGCTACATTTGGAAGAACAAAATAGGACGTCAATAAATTATTAGAAGTAGCTCACAATAGAGTCTGTTTGGGCGATGACGTGCAACACATGGTTAGTCTGCAAGGGACTATCAGATACAATGTATCAAAAGTAAGTGACTTACTGAGGCCTCATTTCGATTAAAAAAGGGCGCATTGTCAGTGATAAGCAAAAAGAAAAAACTGTGCCAAAGCCTTAAAACCAATAAAAGAGAAGTAAATGATGCCTTTGAAAGAAGTGTGCAATTATTGTCGGGCATGGATTGCAAATTACTCAGAATACTCAAGAATACAAGATGGCGGCGCGCATAGACGCAGCGGCTAACGGCTCTCCCTCCCGCACTAACTAATCTCTTATTTATCTAATTTATATATTTATCTGAATTATTGTTGTATTGCACTGGAGAGGGGAACTCTCTAATCTCGTTGCACACTTGAGTACAATGACAAAGGGATTTCTGATTTCTGAAATTACACGACCATTGCTGGACATCATTTATGACAAGCCAATGACAAAAAATAGTTTGAACACTTGCGGCTGACAAAGCTTTTGAACTCGTCACGCATGAAATCATTGATTACAATGTATTAGCATTACCAACTTGATATTTAATTGATAAATTGAGTCATGGGAACTCCCATGTCTCAACAGGGGGGGATGATGATTGATATCCATAGTATGATGATTGATATGATTGATATCCATGGTATGATGATTGATAGCCATAGTACAGGACATTTGCTGTACCACCAGTTCTACAAATTAAAAAAAAATTAAAATAAAAAAATTGTAGGTCATGTCTAGTGTGTAGTAAACATAATGTTCAAGGGAAGATGAGACCAAAAAGAAGATTGTATTGACAAAGCATCTTAACGCACTACCAAATTACTATGAGCCATTTGAGCAAACAGTGACTGCAAAAAATGACTTCATTAGCCTGGGTTACTGAAGGAACCAGGGCAAAGTGAATCCATTTGTATATTAGTCACAACAATTGGATCCCGTGGCGAGAGCCACGTCAGAGTGTGATCAAGCAGTCCTGACCGCTGCTTTAAGGAATCCAAAAATGACATCCTTGTCCACCACATTCACATTGCACGGCGACCTAATTGTCACAGGGACACATTACACTGATAAGGTGGGGTGCGCTCTGCGTCATTTTTTCCCGCACCAGTAGAACATGCCTCACGACTGTGGAGGCCGCATCCAAATTGCCACCAAGCCGCGACCTGACCTTTTGGACACTTTTCTCCCGACTGGAGAGACATTTTTTTTAGGATTGCAAATTGAAATTTAGTTTCAAGGGATATTAAAATCTGTATGTTCAGGACAAGCAGCAGAATGTTTTGCACTGATTCAGGCTTGTAAGACACAAAACCAGGTGCACATTCCAGACTGATAAGAAGTAGAAGCGTTTGAGAACCAAGGTCACAAAACAGATAACTTGTTAGAGAGAAATTGTTAGAATAAGCAGGAAGAGCGTAGGCGGGTGTGAGAAAGTCAAAGTTTGAACAGCAAATCAACTTGACAATTTGATCTCACACCAGGAAAAATGCACCACTATTTGAACGCACACATTGGGATAACAAAGGTGCAAACATTGCTGAGGACAGGTTCCGCAAATTGGTAGATGGCAAATCCTGGCTGCCTAATTCATTGGTTGAAAGGAGTAACAAGAGTGACACATGAGCGTAGCTTGGTTCCTCTCTGGCCTTGGCCATTTCAATAAGCTCACCCAAAAGGCGTCAGGACATTTAAACCTGACAGTGGCACTACCACTACGATCAAAAATAAGTTGCTAGAGGTCTCAACGGCTGGAATATCCTCAAATGTGAAAAATTTCAAGAAGATGGGATCATCTGAGTCATGTTGCCGGAGCTTTTGTTTCCACGGTGAATAATCAGACTTTGCAACACCGTTAAAGCCACGCTCTTTGACAAAAAGTCACAAAATTTGGTATGGGGTAAGATCAATTTCTTGAGTCTGTTCTGACCAATTTTAAGCCGAATTTGTTTAAAGGGCTCCGTGCAGTACGTTAAATTGTAAAAAAAAATAATTTTTTTTGTCACCACTAGGTGGCGCAAGGTGTATAACTGAATACAAACATGTAGATGTCTTCGGCTACCGACTCTTTATGTACCTGTGATGTTTTGGATTTTTAGCAGCTTGTGCAGGGGAGTTATCAAGCATTTTGTCCATTGCGGCGAAGGAAATATTCAACGAAAACTTTGAAGCCCCGCCCCCGTCATATAGTATTTCGGAAACTAAAGATTTTTGTCCCAGTGTTTGTCCCAGGTCTTAAAATGGTACAGCCGGAATTGTAAGGCAATCGGATGAACCCTGTAGCATCAGGGTGCAAAAGAATGACCCCTGTAAACGTGCAAAAATGGGCGAAAGTTGGACTTTCAAAAATTCATAACTCACTTTCTGTTCATTATAGACTATTGTCATCAAAGAAAGTATTTGTACATCTCGGGGTACTACACGTGCCTGGCAATTTTCGGAGGCCTACGTCAAACGGGCCAGTTTTTCCTTTGATGTTTCCCACTCTAGTTGGCGCTAGAGAGCCATTTTGTTTGCGTCGTTTACGACGACGCAAAAATATCAAATTTTTCGCCATGCCCGATGAGACTGCCAAGTTTGGCGAGTTTTGTTGGAAATGTTAAATATTTACAAGAAATAACGTGAGGAACCTTCAAGAGAAATTTTTGCGTTGTTAAATTTAGAGCAGCTTTTGTTGTCAAAGCGTCATCGATGTTTGAAGTAAATTCAAAATGGCCAACTTCCTGTGCAATTTAGCTCATGGCTCCAAGAGAATATTTTGTAGGTCTTGGCCTTATAAATACTGCACAAAATTTTCAAAAACCTAGGTATCACAATCAACCAACTGCTTTTTTGAAAATTTCTAGAGGGCGATAGAGAGCCATTTTTTAAAAGCTGCATGAGAAACTAATAAAATATTGATGGTTTTGCCAGGCCTGATGTGTATGCAAAGTTTCATGAGTTTTCATGCATATTTAGAACCTCAAAATAAGCCTAAGTTTATTAGCGAACTATGCAAAGCCACACCCACAGCTTTTCACGAAAAATGATACATTTCGTATTGCGACATCCGGAAGGGCTAAACATTCATCCGAGCAAATATCAGTTAGACCTTATTAACCTGCTCGGAGAAAAACATCAACAAAAATAACCTGCATTTGATTTAAACAGTTGGTGGCGCTACCACTACGATTAAGAATTAGTTTGTCGATGTCTTCAGGGTTGGGCTCTCCTCAAATGTGAAAAAATTTGAGATGATAGCATGATCTGAGTGATGTTACAGGAACTTGTGTTGCCAAAGAGAAAAATCAGACTTTGCGGCACCGTCGTGGCCACGCCCTTTGCTGAAAAGTCGCAAAATTCGGCATCGACTAAGATCAATGTCTTGAGGCTGTTCTGACAAATTTTCAGTCAGATGTGTTAAACGGGCTCCGTGCTGTACGCACCATAACGGCCATGCCCATCGCCAAAAAGTTACAAAATTCGGCAGAGAGTTCAATGTCTTGAGGCGCTTGTGACAAAAAATTTAGTCAGATTCGTTAAAAGGGCTCCGTGTAAAAAAAATTTAAAAAAATTGTTTACACTAGGTGGCGCGATGTGTATAACAGAATAAGAACATATAGATGTCTTCAGGTCCACGTTTGACGTACAGGTGAAGTTTTGGATTTTTTGGAGCATGTGCAGGGGAGTTATTAAGCATTTTGTCCATTGTGGTGACACGCCCCCTTTGAAGTTAATTCAAAATGGCCGACTTCCTGTGCTATTTCGCTCATGGCTCCAAGAGACTTTTTTGAAGGTCTTGGCCTTATACAATCAACATAAATTTTTCAAAAAGCTAGGTGAAACACACAACCGGGGCTGCTCTTTTGAAAATTTCTAGAGGGCGATAGAGAGCCATTTTTAAAAAAACTGCACGAGAAACTAATGAAATATTCATGATTTTGTCAGGCCTGATGTGTGTGCAAAGTTCCATGAGTTTTCGTTCATATTTAGAACCTCAAAATACGTGTTGTTTTATTGATGATATGTGCGATGCCACGCCCACAGCTTTTCACAAAAAATGACGAATTTCGTATTGTGACATCCTGAAGGACAAAACACTCAGCCGAGCAAATATGAGGGCGATTTTGTTAACCTGCTCAGAGAAAAACATCAACGAAAATAATTTGTATTTGCTTTGACCAGTTGGTGGCGCTACTACTACAATCAAAAATTAGTTGGTAGATGACTTCAGGGCTGCAATATCATTAAATGTGAAAATTTTCGAGAAGATAGGATCATCTGAGTCATCTTGCCGGAACTTTTGTTTCCACGGTGAATAATCAGACTTTGCGGCACCGTAATAGCCACGCCCTACGAAGCAAAGTCACAAAAATAGGGATAGAGTAAGATCAATGTCTAAAGTCTTTTTTGGCCAATTTTCAATCAGATTCGTTAAAAGGGCACCGTGCAGTACGTCAAAATGTAAAAAATTATAATTTTTGTCACCACTGGGTGGTGCAAGGTGTATAACTGAATATAAACATATAGATGTCTTCAGGTACCGACTCTTTATGTACATGTGAAGTTTTGGATTTTTAGCAGCATGTGCAGGAGAGTTATTAAGCATTTTGTCCATTGCGGCGAAGGAAATCTTAAGTGAAAACTTTGAAGCCCCGCCCCCGTCATATAGTATTTCTGAAACAAAAAATTTTAGCCCCAGTGTTTGTCCCAGGTCTTAAGATGCTACAGACAGAATTTTAAGGCAATCAGATGAAGCCTTTAGGATCAGGGTGCAAAAGAATGACCCCTGTAAACATGCAAAAAAGGGCAAAAGTCGGACTTTCAAAAATTCATAACTCACTTTCTGTTCATATTAGACGTTAAAATATCAAATTTTTCGCCATGCCCGATGAGACTGCCAAGTTTGGTGAGTTTTTGTGCATGTTTCGGGGGTCAAAAATGCGATCGAACAATCGGAAAAATAATAATAATAATAATTTCTACAAAAACAATAGGGACTTCGCAGCGGTCGCTGCTCAGGCCCTAATAATAATAATAATAATAATAATAATAAAAGTAATAATATTTTCTACAAAAACAATAGGGACCTCACAGCCGTTGCAGCTCGGGCCCTAATAACAATTTCTACAAAAACAATAGGGACCTCGCAGCCGTCGCAGCTCGGGCCCTAATAACAATTTCTAGAAAAACAATAGGGACCTCGCAGCGGTCACTGCTCGGGCCCTAATAATAATAATAAAAATAATAATGATTTCCACAAAAACAATGGGGACCTCGTAGCGGTCGCTGCTCGGGCCCTAATAATAATTTCTACAAAAACAATAGGGACCTCGCCGCGGTCGCTGCTCGGGCCCCAATAATAATTTCTACACAAAGTCCATTGTGGTGACCCGCCCCCTTTTAAGTAAATTCAAAATGGCCGACTTCCTGTAAAACCTAGCTCATTGCTCCAAGAGACTTTTTTGTAGGTCTTGGTCTTATACATACAGTGAACCCTCGCTACTTCGCGGTTCACCTTTCGCGGGTTCAGTGCTTCGCGGGTCTAAAAAATATTCGGGGGCATTGTAGTTTCGCCGAGCGGCACGACGGTGCGCTGGAGCGGTTAGACGGCCGGCGTGCGCCCAAGAAGAGCGTGGGCGAAGAGGAGAGTGGACGAAGAAGAGCACGTTCCCCCGGACACGATCGGTGGCGACGTTTCGCGCGGTTTGGACCGTACCAGAGCTCCGGCCGGCGTGCGTGGCAGTTAAGCCGTAGAGGAGCACCTTCCCTGGGCACGGGCGGTGCCAAGCGGCCCCTAAGTTTAACCGAATGGAAGCTCCGGAGGAGGAGGGCATGCTCGCGTCACAGTAAGCCGAAGAGGAGCACCTTCCCCGGGCACGGGCGGTTCCAAGCGGCCCCTAAGTTTAACCGAATGGAAGCTCCGGAGGAGGAGGGCATGCTCGCGTCACAGTAAGCCGAAGAGGAGCACCTTCCCCGGGCACGGGCGGTGCCAAGCGGCCCCTAAGTTTAACCGAATGGAAGCTCCGGGGGAGGAGGGCGGGCGTGTGTCACAGTTAAGCCGAATTGGAGCACCTCTTCCGCCCGGGCACGAGTGGAGCGCGAGGCTGTCAGTTATGAATGAATAAATGAATAAATAAATAAAGAATGCCACCTTTCATTTCACAGGGCACACCGGACGGCGTACCAGCAGGTAAAAGTCGGAGGAATTAAATAAATACAAAAAGAATGGCTGGGGAATAAAAAAATAATACGTTTTAATAATAATTTGTTTTTTTTTGTTATAACATGAATTTCACTCTCTCTCTCCCCCCGTATATATATATATATATATATATATATATATATATTTATATATTTATTATATATATTGTATATTTTTTTTAAGCATTTTTGAAGGTGCGCCGCTACTTCGCGGATTTTCAGTTTTCGCGGGTGGTCTCGGTTCCCATTAACCGCGATAACCGAGGGTTCACTGTACTCCATAAAATTTACAAAAAGCGAGGTGAAACACTCAACCAGGGCTGCTTTTTTGAACATTTCTCGAGGGCCATGGCGAGCCATTTCAAAAAAGCTGCACAACTAACGCATAAAATATTGATAAATTTGCTCGGCCTGATGTGTGTGTAAAGTTTCACGAGTTGTCGTTCATATTTAGAACCTCATAATCAGCGTTGTTTTATTGCCGAACAGTGCAATGCCACTCCCAAAACTTTTCACGAAAAAGGACGAATTTCGTATTGTGACACCCTCTTGGCCGAAACAGTCATCCGAGCATATATGAGGGCGACCTTGTTGAGTTGCACGGAGAAAAACATCCAAGAAAATAACTTGTATTAGCTTTTACCAGTTGGTGGCGCTACTACTACGATGAAAAATAAGTTGGTAGATGTCTTCAGGGCTGAAGTATCCTCAAATGTGTACAACTTCGAGAAGATAGGATCATCTGAGTCATGTTGCCGGAGCTTTTGTTGCCACAGAGTACAATCGGACTTTTCAGCACCGTAATAGCCACGCCTTTTGCCAAAACGTCACAAAATTCGGCAGAGAGTAAGATCATTGTCTTGAGTCTTTTCTGACTAATTTTCAGTCGGATTCGTCAAAAGGGCACCGTGCAGTACGTGAAAATTAAAATAAAAACAAATTTTTGATTCCACTTGGCGGCACTGTGTGTATAACAAAATAATAACATTAAGATGTCTTCAGGTCGGGACGTTTTATTTACAGGTGACGGTTTGGATTTTTAGGAGCATGTGCAGGGGAGTTATTAAGCATTCATTTATTTGTATTAGGTTCATTTTGTCTTCTTATTATTGATATTTGACTGATTCATTAAAAGCAGACAATTATGTTTTAGGTTAATTTTTTACCTGACATGTTTCGGCGAGTCTTTCGCCTTCTTCAGAGTGTCGCATGATGGTGTCTTGAGACCCGTCTTTATCAGCTGAGGTTCCATGAGGGTGTGACTTACCTGTCAAAAAAATGAAAAATCTGAGCAGTAAAAGAACAAGCACAACATGAACATTACAAATCAGCAATCACTGACCACTGCAAAAGGGAAAACCACATCATGGACCGGGAGAAGGGCAGGGTCATCCGCACCGAAGAGAACAAACAACAGCGCTGGATCAGAGAGGCCATTGAGATCTGCAAGCGAGGCATAAAAACCATGAACAGAGACAAGGGAGCCTTCATCCTCTCTACCACCTGGAGCAGCATTTTGGCGGAGTGAACGGACAGCGGGGGGCGTGACTTGCTTTCATTCTTGTGACAGGTAAGTCACGCCCTCATGGAACATCAGCTGATAAAGACGGGTCACAAGACAGCATCATGTGACACTCTGAAGAAGGCGAAAGACTTTTGTATTGTGACATGCTCAAGGCCTAAACACTCATCCGAGCAAATATAAGGTAGATTTTGTTCACCTGCCCGGAGAAAAACATCAACGAAAATAATTTGTATTTGTTTTAACCAGTTGGTGGCGCTACCACTGCGATCAAAAATAAGTTGGCAGCCGTCTTCAGGGCCTGAATATCCTCAAATGTGAAAGATTTCCAGAAGATGGATCATCTGAATCATTTTGCAGGAACTTTTGTTGCCACGGAGAATAATCAGACTCTGCGGCACCGTAATAGCCACGCCCTTTGAAGGAAGGTCATAAAAATAGGGATAGAGTAAGATCAATGTCTTGAGTCTTTTCTAGCCAATTTTCAATCAGATTCGTTAAAAGGGCACCGTGCAGTACGTCAAAATGTAAAAAATGATATTGATTGGCGCAAGGTGTATAACTGAATATAAACATATAGATGTCTTCAGGTACAGACTCTTTATGTACATGAATAGAATAGAAATAGAAATCCCTTTATTGTCATTGTACACAAGTGTGCAACGAGATTAGAGGGCTCCCCTCTCCAGTGCAATACAACAATAATACAGACAAATATATAAATTAGATGAATAAATAAGAATGGAATAAGAAGTTTTGGATTTTTAGCAGCATGTGCAGGAGAGTTATTAAGCATTTTGTCCATTGCGGCGAAGGAAATCTTAAGTGAAAACTTTGATGCCCCGCCCCCGTCATATAGTATTTCGGAAACAAAAAATTTTAGCCCCAGTGTTTGTGCCAGGTCTTCAGATGCTACAGACAGAATTTTAAGGCAATCAGATGAAGCCTTTAGGATCAAGGTGCAAAAGAATGACCCCTGTAAACATGCAAAAAAGGGCAAAAGTCGGACTTTCAAAAATTCATAACTCACTTCCTGTTCATATTAGACGTTAAAATATCAAATTTTTCGCCATGCCCGATGAGACTGCCAAGTTTGGTGAGTTTTTGTGCATGTTTCGGGGGTCAAAAATGCGATCGAACAATCGGAAAAATAATAATAATAATAATTTCTACAAAAACAATAGGGACTTCGCAGCGGTCGCTGCTCAGGCCCTAATAATAATAATAATAATAATAATAATAAAAGTAATAATATTTTCTACAAAAACAATAGGGACCTCGCCGCGGTCGCTGCTCGGGCCCCAATAATAATTTCTACACAAAGTCCATTGTGGAGACCCGCCCCCTTTTAAGTAAATTCAAAATGGCCGACTTCCTGTAAAACCTAGCTCATTGCTCCAAGAGACTTTTTTGTAGGTCTTGGTCTTATACATACAGTGAACCCTCGCTACTTCGAGGTTCACCTTTCGCGGGTTCAGTGCTTCGCGGGTCTAAAAAATATTCGGGGGCATTGTAGTTTCGCCGAGCGGCACGACGGGGCGCTGGAGCGGTTAGACGGCCGGCGGGCGCCGAAGAAGAGCGTGGGCGAAGAGGAGAGTGGACGAAGAAGAGCACGTTCCCCCGGACACGATCGGTGGCGACGTTTCGCGCGGTTCGGACCGTACCAGAGCTCCGGCCGGCGTGCGTGGCAGTTAAGCCGTAGAGGAGCACCTTCCCCGGGCACGGGCGGTTCCAAGCGGCCCCTGAGTTTAACCGAATGGAAGCTCCGGAGGAGGAGGGCATGCTCGCGTCACAGTAAGCCGAAGAGGAGCACCTTCCCCGGGCACGGGCGGTTCCAAGCGGCCCCTAAGTTTAACCGAATGGAAGCTCCGGAGGAGGAGGGCATGCTCGCGTCACAGTAAGCCGAAGAGGAGCACCTTCCCCGGGCACGGGCGGTTCCAAGCGGCCCCTAAGTTTAACCGAATGGAAGCTCCGGAGGAGGAGGGCATGCTCGCGTCACAGTAAGCCGAAGAGGAGCACCTTCCCCGGGCACGGGCGGTGCCAAGCGGCCCCTAAGTTTAACCGAATGGAAGCTCCGGGGGAGGAGGACGGGCGTGTGTCACAGTTAAGCCAAATTGGAGCACCTCTTCTGCCCGGGCACGAGCGGAGCGCGAGGCTGTCAGTTATGAATGAATAAATGAATAAATAAATAAAGAATGCCACCTTTCATTTCACAGGGCACACCGGACGGCGTACCAGCAGGTAAAAGTCGGAGTAATTAAATAAATACAAAAAGAATGGCTGGGGAATAAAAAAATAATACGTTTTAATAATAATTTGGTTTTTTTGTTATAACATGAATTTCACTCTCTCTCTCCCCGTATATATATATATATATATATATATATATATATATATATATATATATATATATATATATATTTATATATTTATTATATATATTGTATATTTTTTTTAAGCATTTTTGAAGGTGCGCCGCTACTTCGCGGATTTTCAGTTTTCGCGGGTGGTCTCGGTCCCCATTAACCGCGATAACCGAGGGTTCACTGTACTCCATAAAATTTACAAAAAGCGAGGTGAAACACTCAACCAGAGCTGCTTTTTTTTAACATTTCTCGAGGGCCATGGCGAGCCATTTAAAAAAAGCTGCACAACTAACGTATAAAATATTGATAAATTTGCTCGGCCTGATGTGTGTGTAAAGTTTTACGAGTTGTCGTTCATATTTAGAACCTCATAATCAGCTTTGTTTTATTGCCAAACAGTGCAATGCCACTCCCACAACTTTTCACGAAAAATCACGAATTTCGTATTGTGACATCCTCATGGCCGAAACAGTCATCCGAGCATATATGAGGGCGACCTTGTTGAGTTGCAGGGAGAAAAACATCCAAGAAAATAACTTGTATTAGCTTTTACCAGTTGGTGGCGCTACTACTACGATGTAAAATAATTTGGTAGATGTCTTCAGGGCTGAAGTATCCTCAAATGTGTACAACTTCGAGAAGATAGGATCATCTGAGTCATGTTGCCGGAGCTTTTGTTGCCACAGAGTACAATCGGACTTTTCAGCACCTTAATAGCCACGCCTTTTGCCAAAACGTCACAAAATTCGGCAGAGAGTAAGATCATTGTCTTGAGTCTTTTCTGACTAATTTTCAGTCGGATTCGTCAAAAGGGCACCGTGCAGTAAATGAAAATTAAAATAAAAACAAATTTTTGATTCCACTTGGCGGCACTGTGTGTATAACAAAATAATAACATTAAGATGTCTTCAGGTCGGGACGTTTTATTTACAGGTGAAGGTTTGGATTTTTAGGAGCATGTGCAGGGGAGTTATTAAGCATTCATTTATTTGTATTAGGTTCATTTTGTCTTCTTATTATTGATATTTGACTGATTCATTAAAAGCAGACAATTATGTTTTAGGTTAATTTTTTACCTGACATGTTTCGGCGAGTCTTTCGCCTTCTTCAGAGTGTCGCATGATGGTGTCTTGAGCTGATGTTCCATGAGGGTGTGACTTACCTGTCAAAAAAATGAAAAAATCAGAGCAGTAAAAGAACAAGCACAACATGAACATTACAAATCAGCAATCACTGACCACTGCAAAAGGGAAAACCACATCATGGACCGGGAGAAGGGCAGGGTCATCCGCACAGAAGAGAACAAACAACAGCGCTGGATCAGAGAGGCCATTGAGATCTGCAAGCGAGGCATAAAAACCATGAACAGAGACAAGGGAGCCTTCATCCTCTCTACCACCTGGACCAGCATCTTGGCGGAGTGAACGGACAGCGGGGGGCGTGACTTGCCTTCATTCTTGTGACAGGTAAGTCACGCCCTCATGGAACATCAGCTGATAAAGACGGGTCACAAGACACCATCATGTGACACTCTGAAGAAGGCGAAAGACTTTCGTATTGTGACATGCTCAAGGCCTAAACACTCATCCGAGCAAATATAAGGTAGATTTTGTTAACCTGCCCGGAGAAAAACATCAACGAAAATAATTTGTATTTGTTTTAACCAGTTGGTGGCGCTACCACTGCGATCAAAAATAAGTTGGCAGCCGTCTTCAGGGCCTGAATATCCTCAAATGTGAAAGATTTCCAGAAGATGGATCATCTGAATCATTTTGCAGGAACTTTTGTTGCCACGGAGAATAATCAGACTCTGCGGCACCGTAATAGCCACGCCCTTTGAAGGAAAGTCATAAAAATAGGGATAGAGTAAGATCAATGTCTTGAGTCTTTTCTAGCCAATTTTCAGTCGGATTCGTTAAAAGGGCACCGTGCAGTACGTCAAAATGTAAACATTTATATTGATTGGCGCAAGGTGTATAACTGAATATAAACATATAGATGTCTTCAGGTACCGACTCTTTATGTACATGTGAAGTTTTGGATTTTTAGCAGCACGTGCAGGAGAGTTATTAAGCATTTTGTCCATTGCGGCGAAGGAAATCTTAAGTGAAAACTTTGAAGCCCCGCCCCCGTCATATAGTATTTCGGAAACAAAAAATTTTAGCCCCAGTGTTTGTCCCAGGTCTTAAGATGCTCCAGACAGAACTTTAAGGCAATCAGATGAAGCCTTTAGGATCAGGGTGCAAAAGAATGACCCCTGTAAACATGCAAAAAAGGGCAAAAGTCGGACTTTCAAAAATTCATAACTCACTTCCTGTTCATATTAGACGTTAAAAAATATCAAATTTTTCGCCATGCCCGATGAGACTGCCAAGTTTGGTGAGTTTTTGTGCATGTTTCGGGGGTCAAAAATGCGATCGAACAATCGGAAAAATAATAATAATAATAATTTCTACAAAAACAATAGGGACTTCTTAGCGGTCGCTGCTCAGGCCCTAATAATAATAATAATAATAATAATAATAATAAAAGTAATAATATTTTCTACAAAAACAATTGGGACCTCGCCGCGGTCGCTGCTCGGGCCCCAATAATAATTTCTACACAAAGTCCATTGTGGAGACCCGCCCCCTTTTAAGTAAATTCAAAATGGCCGACTTCCTGTAAAACCTAGCTCATTGCTCCAAGAGACTTTTTTGTAGGTCTTGGTCTTATACATACAGTGAACCCTCGCTACTTCGAGGTTCACCTTTCGCGGGTTCAGTTGTCGTTCATATTTACAACCTCATAATCAGCGTTGTTTTATTGCCGAACAGTGCAATGCCACTCCCACAACCTTTCACGAAAAAGGACGAATTTCGTATTGTGACATCCTCATGGCCGAAACAGTAATCCGAGCATATATGAGGGCGACCTTGTTGAGTTGCACGGAGAAAAACATCCAAGAAAATAACTTGTATTAGCTTTTACCAGTTGGTGGCGCTACTACTACGATGAAAAATAAGTTGGTAGAAGTCTTCAGGGCTGAAGTATCCTCAAATGTGTACAACTTCGAGAAGATAGGATCATCTGAGTCATGTTGCCGGAGCTTTTGTTGTCACAAAGTACAATCGGACTTTTCAGCACCGTAATAGCCACGCCTTTTGCCAAAACGTCACAAAATTCGGCAGAGAGTAAGATCATTGTCTTGAGTCTTTTCTGACTAATTTTCAGTCGGATTCGTCAGAAGGGCACCGTGCAGTACGTGAAAATTAAAATAAAAACAAATTTTTGATTCCACTTGGCGGCGCTGTGTGTAAAACAAAATAATAACATTAAGATGTCTTCAGGTCGGGACGTTTTATTTACAGGTGAAGGTTTGGATTTTTAGGAGCATGTGCAGGGGAGTTATTAAGCATTCATTTATTTGTATTAGGTTCATTTTGTCTTCTTATTATTGATATTTGACTGATTCATTAAAAGCAGACATTTATGTTTTAGGTTAATTTTTTACCTGACATGTTTCGGCGAGTCTTTCGCCTTCTTCAGAGTGTCGCATGATGGTGTCTTGAGCTGATGTTCCATGAGGGTGTGACTTACCTGTCAAAAAAATGAAGAAAATCAGAGCAGTAAAAGAACAAGCACAACATGAACATTACAAATCAGCAATCACTGACCACTGCAAAAGGGAAAACCACATCATGGACCGGGAGAAGGGCAGGGTCATCCGCACAGAAGAGAACAAACTACAGCGCTGGATCAGAGAGGCCATTGAGATCTGCAAGCGAGGCATAAAAACCATGAACAGAGACAAGGGAGCCTTCATCCTCTCTACCACCTGGAGCAGCGTCTTGGCGGAGTGAATGGACAGCGGGGGGCGTGACTTGCCTTCATTCTTGTGACAGGTAAGGCACGCCTTCATGGAACATCAGCTGATAAAGACAGGTCACAAGACACCATCACAGGGTTCGAAGTTAACTTTAAAAACTGCTTGCCCATAGGGCAAGTGCCACTAAAATTTGCCTTGCCCGAGTGGCCAAATTACTTGCCCAACTTGGGCAAGTGACAATTTTTTTTCTCTTGCCCTGAGTGACTTTTTGTATGACAAAGTGTCTAATTACAAATTGCATGAATTTTTTGTTCGGACAGTACCCGCCTAGAAAGAATTAAAAATACGTTACAATCATAAGGGTTGCTTATAGAAAAATGTATCATGTATTAACACATTAATTAGGTGTCTGCTGACCCAGGATTATGTTATTGTTATGTTATGTTATATATGAAAGAGAATGTGGAATGACACTGAACGATGGAAGGTGGAAGGATGTGGAAAGATTGTGAATGACATTGAATGATTTGGAATGACACTGAAAGATTTTGAATAATACTGAATGACACTGAATGAAGTAAAACTTTCTGGGAACGGGCCAATTCAAGATAGCTGCCGCACTGTGGGGGAGGCTTTGGTACCAAATTTGGAAAGAGACCCAAACGGTTGGGTCCATTTTATATCAGTGTGGGGGTGAAACGTTGGTCTCGGCGGAGCTGTCTGAATATTTGAGAAGTTAGAAGACAAAGTAAAACAGAACAATTAAAATCACTCTTCAAATACATATTGTTTGGTGGGCAGAGCATGATTTACAGCTCACCATTTTATTGCATGCACCAAGCATGTTATACATTTTTCTGTCCATGGGATGGCGTAGTCAAGAAAAATGAAGCATCTCGAAGCCCATTCGTGTGTGAAGTATTTCCCTGCAGGGCTTGGCTGCTTTATGGGGCTTCATTTTGCCATCACTAGTTTTAGATAGTTTTAATTTTTGAAAGAGCATTTTTGTTTTAGTATTAAGGTAGGCCAGAAATGGAATGAAATGCAGAGATAGAAATGACACAGGAAAAATTTGGCTAGAAGGGCTATAATTTTCATTAAAGCAGAGAAGAAAATAGAAACTACAAAAAACATTGATGTGTACTTGTCCACTTTAAGGTAGAACTGGTTGAAGTGAAATGAGTCACAAGATTGGAAAAATAGGAAATAAAATAGAATTAACATGTTCATTTTTGTGATAAGAAATTTGTGATTAGGTGAAAAGGGGAAAAAAAAGGAATTACAGGCTTTTCAAATAAAACAACCTAATTTAAATTGGCCAACTTGTAAAATGGAAAAGAAAATTCTAAATTATGCACAGAAAGCATGAACGTGTTGGGCAGAAGGAAGGAAAAAGAAAAGAAAGAAAGGAGGAAGCAGTAAGTCTTGTTACAAAACATTAACTTTTCAGGACGAGTTGTGGTAGCAATGGAGGATCACGTGACGTAAAAAGTCAAACATAAAAGTGTGTGTAGAAGGAGTTCTACATCAACATGCGTTTTACTCATTAGGCCGTGATACACTGACAAAATTGGACTTCAATAGAATTAATAAGCACGGGCGAATTCAAACAAACGTCAAAACTTTAAAGGGGCGCATTGTCAGTGATAAGAAAGAGAAAAGATATTGCCAGACCACTTTTCTGTAAAAACTTTCCTTGGGACGCCTCGGTGACCCCCATTAAATCCCTGACCCTTCATAGATAAAGTTGAGGCCCAGTGCCTCTCAGGGCTGTAATTTATGTGGCAGAGAAAGGTCCAACAAGCCTTGGTAATCTTTAAAACAGTATCGTCATGGCCATGGAATGGGTTGTGTATGTTGGAACTTGTGAAGATACACTACAAGATTGTATCTACAAAGCATCTTAACGCACTACCAAAGTATTAGAAGCCATTTGAGCAAAACAGTGACTGCAAAAAATGACTTCATTAGCCTGGGTTACTGCAGGAACCAGGGCAAAATGAATTCATTTGCATATTTAGTCACAACAATTTGGATTTCGTGGCAGAGAACCACTTAGAGTGTGATTAAGAGCTTTCACTGCTGCTTTAAGGAATCAAAAAATTACATTCTTTTCCCACCACATTCACATTGCACGCCGGCCTAATTGTCACAGGGACACATTATACTGATAAGTTGCGGTGCATTTCAGCCCAGCGTCATTTTTTCCCCGCATCATCTAGGAGGCGCCACACGACTGTGGAGCCGTCCAAATTATCACCAAACCGCGACTTGACCTTCCTCCCGACTGGAGGAACTCAGACTTGTAACACAGACCAGGTGCGCATTCCAGACTGATAAGAAGTAAAAGTGTTTGAGAACCAAGGTCGCAGCCTGAAATCAAACTGACTTTTATGCGATGGGAGTACTAACATTGTGATACCAACGGATAAGAGATTGTTAGGATAAGCAGGAAGAGCGTAGGCGGGTGTGAGCTAATTAAAATTTGGGGTTTCCCATCTTGTATGAGTTGTATGGTTACAATGTGGACTGACAGTCAAGATAAATGTTCATGCGTTCTGTCGACATTGGGCTTTAAAAACCACAACAGGAAAAGAAAAGTTGTGCATAAAGCACGTCTAAAATAGTTATTTGTGAACGCAAAATTCACTTAACAGAAAATGACACAATTACAATTGGAAACTGCCTCGCCTTTATTTCGACACAGCGCAGCTAAAAGGGAAAATGAACACACCCCCACACGCACACACACGCAGAAAATCAACTTGACAATTTGATCCCACGCCAGGGAAAAAGGTACCAGTAATTGAACGCACAAATTGGGAGAACAAAGGTGCAAACATTGCTGAGGACAGGATCAGCAAATTGGCAGATGGCAAATCCTGGCTGCCTAATTCATTGATTGGAAAAGTAATAAGAGTGACACACGAGCATAACCATGTGTCAAGAGAGGGGTAGTATGATATGAAATTGTTCCCACATACAGACTTTTCAACAAAAAACTTTTTTTTAGACAGTGTTATTTGTTTGAGATGCAATATTGTTTGGTTGTAATTCATATGTTTTCAAAATGGATTAAGTTGTTTCCGACAACATATGTTGATGCTAAAACAGTTGGAAAAAGTGTTGTGTAATCAAATTGTCAGGTTCAATCACCTAAGCATTCACTGAACATAGGCTAAATGAATGGAAGGAAGACAAGAGTTGATCTTTTACTCGCGAGGAGAACGAACAGAGGTGTGCTCAGTTACATCTCCAAATTCGTTCTGGAGCACACTCCGCCGAGCCCTCTATTTTATTAGGGAAGTCCCTAACAATACAATGTATTTGCACTAAGGGATGAAGGGGGGAGCACCAGCAGGAACATGTAAACATCTCAGACACAAGAGGAAAGACAGACATCAATGGCAGTCATCCACTGATTGAAAAGGCAGATATGCCCTTTTAGTGCTCTGGTACTAAAGTCTCAGTCCTTTTGTTTCAGAGGTGTGTCTCAGCACACCTCCTTTGATGTTGCAGACGTTGATCCAGTCTTCAGGCATCCGCTTCTCTGTGAAGTCTTCTCATCCATATGGTCAAACATGGGTCACGCTGTGGAACAATTCCTTTGCAATACTAATAGAGTAAAATATGGGATAAAATACATCTTCAACCTAACACAAATTATCCTGACATTTGGAATTTCAAGAAGTGATTTGAAGTGAAAATTATGCATTTTGTGAATGATGTTGTAACAAGTGGGACAGTTGTTGCAAAATTGACTCAAAGCGTCATTGTGCATACAGTCTGCAGGACTTGTGGAACGCACTAATGGGACTGTTAAGGGCAGACTTATCAAGAATATGAGGGAAAAAAAGGAGACAATGACCAGACTGTGTTTCAATCACAGCAATGAGGATAGTGCCAGCCGAAGTTAGGACACTATCCCCTATCGACTCTCAGGTTCATCAGAACCACCAGCGACTGGCACATCAGTCCCAGTCCACATGGGAAACATGTTTTGACCAAAAAAAAAAAAAAAAAAAAAAAGACGCAATTACTGGCCAGTGTGTTCTGATCCACAGAGAAATCACGTCCGTGTGGGAGACCAACTCTTCTTCAAGGTGCTGAAACGACTTCGTTGGGACAAGTGAATGCTGAGATGGCCCTCGCCAGATGATTGCAGTGACCCCGACGGCAGCAAAGGTCGCGGGGCGTGGCAGCTGGATCCACCAGTTGCAGTACAAGCTTCTCCGGTTTCCAGCTAAAGGCCGAGCAACGCGAATCCCTCGAACAGGAGCCCACCTGAGTCACAATATCGGACCACACGCACATCGGAACCGCACAACCAGCCACAGATACGAATGTTGAAGCCACAGAACAAAAAGATTAGATATTGTTTGGAAATTAATGACGTACATAAAGAATTTTAGCCTTGATTGGAGAACATTACTGCATTTACATTTTTAATAAAATGAAACAATTATTGATGTTATGACCACTACGAAGAATTTGAAAGACAATATATCGGGATAATTATGGTTTTCATTTTTGTTATGTGTAGTCTGTTCATGTTGCATTATTCTTATGACAAAGATGATTATTAACTGCATGTTTGTTGCCCAAATGTACCATTACAACCTGATTGATGTTGAGAATGACGAATTCGAACTGGACAATGACAAACTCGAACTGGACACTGAAACCTAAATAACACATGGACCCTTTTGCCCCTGCCCCCACACATGCACACACATACACCACACACGAAGATCCGGGAGGTAAAGACGGCTGTCCCCTCCTACAACGAGGCAAGGGCCTCCATCAAGTCGCCGCAGAGACAAGCTCTGCGTGGAGACAAGCTCTGCGTGGAGACAGTTTTGTTATTTTTCACTAGGTATATTGAAGTTTTTTTATGTTTTATTCCCAAGTGACCAACATACCATGAGAATCTCGTTCCACGCCGGAAGGGAGGAGGGGAATTTTGTCCCTACTGAGGGTTTTCGCCCCTCCACGGATGACCACACTGTTGTATGATTTCATTATGATGATCTGTCTTAAAGCCGTAAGGACATGATTTAAACCCACAAACGGGGGAATGTGAGATGGGATGAGGATATGTAAATAGTTTGTGTATTTCTAATCATGTTTTTATACACTATTTGTATCAGTTATAATTGCGCACACACACACACAGACACTCACATTATTGCTTTAGCACACACGCGCACAACTGGAACACACGCACACACTTTAGTTTCGAATTCCTGACTGACTACTGTGGTTGATTGCTTCCTGCCTGCCTGCTAGAATTTCAGACAGACCTCCATTGTCTGCTTAGGTTGCTGATAAAAGACCGAACGGGTGGTAGAGAGTGAGAGAGAGTGCGCGAGATTGAACTGGCAAGACGCCTGCTTCACCTCCTGACTTCCTCTCCCATTCGCGAATGGTCAAAAACAAAACTCTAACTGGTTTGGTCTGGATTTATGCCACCTTCAGTCTAAAAATGGCGTCAGGACGTTTTAAACCTGACAGTTGCCTTGAGATCTCCGAGCTCGAACTGCCCTATTCCCACCTTGATCACAAGTTCCCATGAACCACTTGGACAGGGTTGCCTGTGTCCTTCTCGTTGATGTCCTTTGTGGCTCCATTCCTTTTCAGTGCTCCTAAAACAAAAAAGACAAGAAGCCAACTTAGTAAAGCTATTTAATGATTGTGAAACCTTATGGGACATGCTGAAATGTCTTCACACCACAATCCCTTAAAAAAAAAATATATATATATATATATTACCGTATAGAACATCAGAAAAAGGCAGGTCTCGGCGCTTGTTCTTGCTACGATGTCCAAAGAGATTGTACTTCAGAGACAGAGGATTTGTCATGATGAACGCCATCATTGTTCTGACACTATCGTCCAATCCACCAATACCTGCAACCATTATAACATGGGTGTCACTCGATCCAGATAATAATCACACACTTAAAAATATTTTGGCAGTTAAACTGGGTATGATAAACGTCACAGGAAAGGAATTGTCGATTAAGTGAACAGCTTCGGTAACGCCATATACACTCAAAGGGCAAGAGCCCAACATTCTACCAAAATGATTATGATTAGGGAGGTAACGATTCACTCAAGCCCCGATTCGATTTTTGATTTTCAGTTCTCGATTTCGATTCGATATTTTAATTGTTTTAAGTTGCTGCCACGTTTGTCTCTGTGCGCTCGTGTGATGCTGCAGCGATCCACAAACAAAATATGTCTATACGTCTTGTGCATTTTGAATGGAACCAAAAAACAATACACGATGCCAAATTGTACTATTATTATGAAACTGCCTATGAGTAGTAAAAGAAATACTTGTAAAAATATTTCACATTTTTAGAGCCCCAATACATTCTTTTAAATATAGAAGGGACTGAAATCATGTGAAAATTGAGTCTTTTTCTCAGTTTCCGACTTGGGGTGAACACATTCGGCTTATCATAGTTGCAGTTGACCATCTTGAACTCTGAAGTCTTTCAACTCGGCCTTCCGAATCAGGGTTTTAGAGGTGGGGCTATTTAGTGATACAGTAGGATGGTTTGATCTCTGTAGCTCCAGAATCAGGAATGTACTGGGACTGGGGTTCCTACTTGGGTTTAGGGTACCTAATTTTATATTTCAAGAAATTAAATAATTATTTATAATTTTGAAGATAATACATTAAAATTTCATCATTTTCATACCTGCATTAGATCCTGCAGTAGACTCACAGACTCAACACGTTGGACGTACTCAAGGACCTTCTGCAGCGCCTCTCTTGGTTAGGAAGCTTTTTCTCTGTGACAATCCATGGGGAGGTGTAGATGGTACTTCGTCATCACAGGCTTCAGACTCGTCACTTGAGAAAACATCCCTGCAATGGATGCATAGACACTTGGGCATGAATGTCATTTAACAACAAAAGCTAGAACAAAAAGCTTTGCATTTAAAAGAATACATCTGTGATGGGGAAGCCAGGTTAAAGTGTTAATTTTATAATTATGTAATTAGCTGCAGGTTAGTCTAGTGAAGGTGTAATCACTTCTATTTTGGAGCATAGCTTTTGCTCTGTCCAATCATTGCCTCACCTGCTGAAACCCACATTCGGGTATTTTACAAACCAAAAACTTAAATACCTGTACAGCTCTCATTTTTAACTTATTTTCTCTAACCTTTACCCACAAAATTTGAATATTCAAAATAAAAGTACACAAAGAAGTCACAATTTTTCCACATTAGTTACTTACGTAGTTCCTCTCAAATGCAGCTCAACACTGCATTGAATTAGAGCTTGATAAGCCTACACACAAAACATACAAAGCACATTGTGGCATGATTCTGAATGAGCCAATCTAGCATTTCAACATCTGTTCAACTGTTGGAATTTTAACTATTATCTGACTCTATTAACCAACATTCATCCAACAATTATGCGCGCTCGTTTTGGACACTGCATTGAATTAGAGCTTGATAAACCCACACACAAAACATACAAAGCACATTGTGGCATGATTCTGAATGAGCCAATCTAGCATTTCAATATCTGTTCAACTTTCATCTTGAATTTCTATTATTTAAATAACAGGCAACATTCAACAGTTAATATGTTTTGCTTTACTTACCCAAATCAAACACATCACAAAAAAGCCTTAAATGAGCTAGTGGAGTAGATTGTATTAATTTGAGTGAAAGCTTAAGTCTTTTGGAGAATTTTGGAGAGAGATCGAGGGACACTGTGTTTAGCGTCGTAGGCCCAATGCTAACAATATGTAGCTCGTTGTAAAGGTCCTCATAAAAATAAATAAAACACACAACGCTTATCAGTATTATTAAAAGGGTGATTATAATGTACTTAAGTTTTCCCCAAAATAATTCGAGTACGTACGTTGTTGATATACCCTCTGTGTTCTCGTCACTTATCATTTTAGCATACTGTGTTTTAGCTAACGCACCAAGCAGTTTTCCAACACAGGCAACCTTGAAAAATTACAAAACACATTGTAAAGTAAGTCTAAAAAATGAGAGCCAGACATGTACCCAAGATTAATTAATTAATTCAATTATCGTTCGGGACTCACCGTGCTTTCAGCTCTTCTGCCGCACCTCAAAGACCGCGTAGCTTGCATTCGCTCCTTTTCTCACAGTTTGAATATGCTGCCTTCAAAAGAATCTGTAATTTTGACAACTCCAACTTGAATCTACAAAAATCAAGCAATAAGGTAGAAATAACTTCAAATATACTTTGAATAAAGATCTTTCACAGCATACAGAATTAATAAAATAACATTAATTAATAATGTTGATTTTGTTTATTAAAAAAAAAGTAACTGTGTTGACTGTTGGATGTGGCTGACAATGCTGGACCTGCCTTGTCAAATAGTTCATAGATGACAATCTTAGCTGTCTGGTATATTATAAAATGTTATCTTGTCCCTTAAGGGTTATTAAGTCACAGTTGGGGGTACATGTAAATTCACAAAATATAACGTCCAGCCTTGTTAAATTTAGCATAGATAAATACATGAATTTAATTTTAATTTTAATAAATCAATCAATCCTCTGTACTGCTTCTTGTCCTCACAAGGGTCCCCGGGAGTGCTGGAGCCTATCCCAGCTGTCTTCGGGCAGTCGACAGGGTACACCCTGAACTGGTTGCCAGTCAATCGCAGGGCACACAGAGACAAGCAACCATCCGCTCTCACACTCAGACCTTGGACCAGTGACCAATCAACCTATCATGGATGTTTTTGGAAAGTGGGAGGAAACCGGCGAAAACCCTAGCAGGCACAGGGAGAACCTTGCACTTCTGTACTGTGATGCGGACTTGCTAACCAGTCCGCCACCGTGCCGCTTGTTCTAAAGAGTCCCAGAAAATAAAAACACCCGTCCCTTAGTCAAAAGCGGAAAAAGTCCAACAACAACCCGACCATAATTTGCATTGTTCCATAAGTTAAATCAATGTCAAACCTAATAAAAGCTGACTTCTGGTCCTCAAAAATCCTACACTTATTTTAGTCCTTTCACAATCTCGCAGCATAGGCTCCATGGCCATGTCTCTATCGTTTTGGCATCCATTGAATAGTTCTACTGAGAATAGTCTTCGGGTGGTTACTATTAGCATAGCATGCATTAAATATCAAAAAGGCTCCAGAACAAATTTTCAAACCCATGCCCGCTTAGCTCATCTATAACCCATACAGGACCCAGACATGGTTGACCAGCTCTAACCTATGCCCACTTATCCCACACATAACCCAAACAGGACCGATAAATGGTGACCACTTCTAACCCATGCCCACTTAGCCCACACATAACCCAAATAGGACCCAGACATGGTTGACCAGCTCTAACCCATGCCCACTTGGCCCATATACAGCCCATATGAGACCCTCACATGGTTGACCAGTTCTAACCCATGCCCACTTAGCCCACACATAACCCAAATAGGACCTATAAATGGTTTCAGTAGTAGATTCAGTAGTTTTTATCATTACAGCATTTTCCCCTCTGTATAATGGACAGACATTAGGAGTGTTTCCTTACACTTAGATACGTTTATACTGTGTATATTTGCATGCTTTTTATGAATGTCTGCTGCTAATGTTATACATTAACGGCTACATTACGCCGCCGACTCTGTGTGAGCTATATCTTTGCTGCTGTAACACCTCAAATTTCCCCATTGTGGGACTAATAAAGGACATCTTTATCTTTATCTTTACCAGTTCTAACCCATGCCCACTTAGCCCATACACAACCCGTATTGCACCCACAACATTTGCCCAGTTTAAGCCCATGCCCACCAATCCCAGATGGCGCCCACATGGAACCCTGTACCATTGCCCACTTCTAGCCCATTCCCACTTGGTACCCAGGAATCCCGCATTTACCCCATTTGGGGCCCAGTTGGACATGTTGGCTGGGTACAGTACTTTTATTCTTGCAGTATTTTTATCATTGCAGTATTTTCAATCATTCAGTATTTTTTTTTATCATTGCAGCATTTTTATTTATTTCCCCTCTGAACCATAGACAGGCATTAGGAGTGTTTCCTTACACTTGTATATGTTGTGGGCTGTAAGTGTGTATATACATGGGGATCTGTGTATATACGTATATACTGTGTATATTTGCATGCTTTTTATGAACGCCTGCTGCCAATGTTATACATTAACGGCTACATTACGTCGGTGCCACTGTGTGATGTATATCTTTGCTGCTGTAACACTGCAAATGTCCCCGTTATGGGACAATTAAAAGACATCTTTATCTTTAGAAATTGAAGATTCACTTGCGAGGCCATTTTCAACACGGACCTTTCAAGAGAAGCTATATCGTCCAACACTCGGTCAGTGCTGTCTAAGTGCTTTTCTGTATATTGTTTGTCCACCCGTGGTGTCATAAATGATGGTATTATGAGGCGGATTTATTCAAGTAGGACTAAGTAGGACTTCATTGAAGGCCCAGGTGTGAAATGCATGGCCCTCCACTGGTTCAAATAATATCTAAAACTAAATTACCAGTTACATGTGCAATTTCAATATTCAACAATTATCTCAACAAAAAAGGACAATCTGAATTTTTTTTAAATGCACAATAAAACAGAAAAGCCATTTCCGGGTATTTTACAATTCAGTCTTCATTGGGGAAAAAACATTCAACAATTTGCTTTTCTTATTTAATACATAGTTCAGCACAGCAGGTGGCGGACAAGCACCTTAAAACGTCATTCGCCTACACAAGGAAGAAGAACATGCCCGAGGCGCTCCCGTGTCCTCGTCTTTCGGTCAACCTGAGAATAATGTTCTTGAGGATTAAAGTTTATAAATGTAAGTATGATGTGATTTTTTATTTTATTTTATGTTGTTGAACAGTGTTTTTGTTTATTTTATAATTTCGTCATTAAAAGGCTGTGGCGGTTGGAGAGTCAGCTTCGTGTTAGGGCGTGTTAAAGATCCCGATACCCACACTACACCCTCATTGAAGTATATACGAGTAAAATTATTCGAGCGCGCAGCCAAAGTATATTGTCCACAATTATTTGCGGACTTAACCAAAATCCCATTGAACTGGCGATGTTCGGTGGAATTCTTGTGCCCATGCTGAAAAAAATTCTCTTCAAATGTACATATCAAATTATGACATTATGATAAACAGTTGCATGTGTGCAATTTCGGTCACTCTTTTAAAGTCACCTACGTGTTTTGTCCGAGTGCAGCTAGCGTACTTAGCGACCTTGTGTGCATGCGCCGCAGATTGTGAGAGCGCCTCAAATAGTACAAATGAAGCTATAGCTTGTTCCGGTGGGTCCCAAGCCAGGGTTTTTTCTTAACTACCACATTACTTAAGTTTTAATATCACTCTCAACGTCAAAATTGTTACAAATAAATACATAATGATAACGTGCCGCCAAGCTCGATGACATAGGAGGCGGAAGTTGGTGTCGTCACACGCATTGTCCCAATTTTGCAATATCGGTACGCTTGGAACCTGTGCTCTGCAACACCCCATGTACACGTCAACGAGGAACGTATGGTGTAGAGTGTTTATTGCGATTGGGCCATTCTTTGTCACGGTCTTCTCTCTGACAAATTGGCATATTTAGCAGCCAAAATATAATGAGCCGTTGCTGTGACAGTAGTTGCAGCCCAAGGTTATTTTAGTAAACGAAAATGAACTCAAAACTTGAATAGAAAAAAATAAAATTCGATAATGAAAAAAATACAGTGAACCCTCGGTTATCGCGGTTAATGGGGACCGAGACCACCCGCGAAAACTGAAAATCCGCGAAGTAGCGGCGCACCTTCAAAAATGCTTAAAAAAAAAAAAGTGCGAAGTAGTGGTGCACCTTCAAAAATGCTTAAAAAAAAAAAAATAATAAATATGTATATATATATATATATATGTATATATATATATATATATATACACGGGTAGAGAGAGAGAGAGTGAAATTCATGCTATAACAAAAAAAAAAAAATTATTATTAAAACTTATTATTTTTTTATTCTCCAGCCATTATTTTTGTATTTATTCAATTACTTCTTTTTGTATTTTTTTAATTACTTCGACCTTTACCTGCTGGTACGCCATCCGGTGTGCCCTGTGAAATGAAAGGTGGCATTCTTCATTTATTTTTTTTATTCATTTATTCATTCATAACTGACAGCCTCGCGCTCCGCTCGTGCTCGGGCGGAAGAGGTGCTCCTCTTCGGCTTAATTGTCATGCACGCCGGACCTGCTCCCCCGAAGCGTGTCTCCGTTCGGTTGAACTCGGTTTCATTTCGCCCCGCCCGTGCCCGGGGAAGGTGCTTCTCTTCGGCTTAACTGTGACGCGAGCATGCCCTCCTCCTCCGGAGCTTCCATTCGGTTAAACTTAGGGGCCGCTTGACACCGCCCGTGCCCGGGGAAGGTGCTCCTCTTCGGCTTAACTGCCACGCACGCCGGCCGGCCTCCTCCGGAGCTCTCGTACGCTCCCGAACAGAGCGAAATGTCGCCCCGCTAGTGCCCGGGCGGAAGTTGTTCCTCTTCGGCTTAACTGCCACGCACGCTGGCCGGAGCTCTGGTACGGTCCGAACCGCGCGAAACGTCGCCCCAAATCGTGCCCGGGGGAACGTGCTCTTCTTCGTCCACTCTCCTCTTCGCCCACGCTCTTCTTCGGCGCATGCCGGCCGTCTAACAGCTCCAGCGCCCCGTCGTGCCGCTCGGCGAAACTACAATGCCCCCGAATATTTTTTAGACCCGCGAAGCACTGAACCCGCGAAAGGTGAATCGCGAAGTAGCGAGGGTTCACTGTAAAATGAAAATGCTCTTTCAAAAATTAAAACTATCTAAAACTAGTGATGGCAAAGTGAAGCCCCATAAAGCAGCCAAGCCCTGCAGGGAAATACTTCACACACGAATGGGCTTCGAGATGCTTCATTTTTCTTGACTACGCCATCCCGTGGACAGAAAAATGTATAACATGCTTGGTGCATGCAATAAAATGGTGAGCTGTAAATCATGCTCTGCTTACCAAACAATATGTATTTGAAGAGTGATTTTAATTGTTCTGTTTTACTTTGTCTTCTCACTTCTCCAATATTCAGACAGCTCCGCAGAGACCAACGTTTCACCCCCACACTGATATAAAATGGACCCAACCGTTTGGGTCTCTTTCCAAATTTGGTACCAAAGCCTCCCCCACAGTGCGGCAGCTATCTTGAATTGGCCCGTTCCCAGAGAGTTTTACTTCATTCAGTGTCATTCAGTATTATTCAAAATCTTTCAGTGTCATTCCAAATCATTCAATGTCATTCACGATCTTTCCACATCCTTCCACCTTCCATCGTTCAGTGTCATTCCACATTCTCTTTGATATATAACATAACATAACAATAACATAATCCTGGGTCAGCAGACACCTAATTAATGTGTTAATACATGATACATTTTTATATAAGCAACACTTATGATTGTAACGTATTTTTAATTCTTTCTAGGCGGGAACTGTCCGAACAAAAAATTCATGCAATTTGTAATTATACACTTTGTCATACAAAAAGTCACTCAGGGCAAGAGAAAAAGAATTGTCACTTGCCCAAGTTGGGCAAGTAATTTGGCCACTCGGGCAAGGCAAATTTTAGTGGCACTTGCCCTATGGGGAAGCAGTTTTTAAAGTTAACTTCGAACCCTGTGATGGTGTCTTGTGACCAGTCTTAATCAGCTGATGTTCCATGAAGGCGTGCCTTACCTGTCACAAGAATGAAGGCAAGTCACGCCCCCCGCTGTCCGTTCACTCCGCCAAGATGCTGCTCCAGGTGGTAGAGAGGATGAAGGCTCCCTTGTCTCTGTTCATGGTTTTTATGCCTCGCTTGCAGATCTCAATTGCTTCTTTGATCCAGCGCTGTAGTTTGTTCTCTCCGGTGCGGATGACCCTGCCCTTCTCCCAGTCCATGATGTGGTTTTCCCTTTTGCAGTGGTCAGTGATTGCTGATTTGTAATGTTCATGTTGTGCTTGTTCTTTTACTGCTCTGATTTTTTAATTTTTTTGACAGGTAAGTCACACCCTCATGGAACATCAGCTGATAAAGACGGGTCTCAAGACACCATCATGCGACACTCTGAAGAAGGCGAAAGACTCGCCGAAACATGTCAGGTAAAAAATTAACCTAAAACATAATTGTCTGCTTTTAATGAATCAGTCAAATATCAATAATAAGAAGACAAAATGAACCTAATACAAATAAATGAATGCTTAATAACTCCCCTGGACATGCTCCTAAAAATCCAAACCTTCACCTGTAAATAAAACGTCCCGACCTGAAGACATCTTAATGTTATTATTTTGTTATACACACAGCGCCGCCAAGTGGAATCAAGAATTTGTTTTTATTTTAATTTTCACGTACTGCACGGTGCCCTTTTGACGAATCCGACTGAAAATTAGTCAGAAAAGACTCACTTACTCACTGCCGAATTTTGTGACGTTTTGGCAAAAGGCGTGGCTATTACGGTGCTGAAAAGTCCGATTGTACTCTGTGGCAACAAAAGCTCCGGCAACATTACTCAGATGATACTATCTTCTCGAAGTTGTACACATTTGAGGATACTTCAGCCCTGAAGACATCCACCAACTTATTTTTCATCGTAGTAGTAGCGCCACCAACTGGTAAAAGCTAATACAAGTTATTTTTTTGGATGTTTTTCTCCGTGCAACTCAACAAGGTCGCCCTTATATATGCTCTATATGCTCGGATGACTGTTTCGGCCATGAGGATGTCACAATACGAAATTCATCCTTTTTCGTGAAAAGTTGTGGGAGTGGCATTGCACTGTTCGGCAATAAAACAACGCTGATTATGAGGTTCTAAATATGAACGACAACTCGTGAAACTTTACACACACATCAGGCAGAGCAAATTTATCAATATTTTATACGTTAGTTGTGCAGCTATTTTGAAATGGCTCGCCATGGCCCTCGAGAAATGTTAAAAAAAGCAGCCCTGGTTGAGTGTTTCACCTCGCTTTTTGTAAATTTTATGGAGTACAGTGAACCCTCGGTTATCGCGGTTAATGGGGACCGAGACCACCCGCGAAAACTGAAAATCCGCGAAGTAGCGGCGCACCTTCAAAAATGCTTAAAAAAAAATACAATATATATAATAAATATATAAATATATATATATATATATATATATACGGGGAGAGAGAGAGAGAGTGAAATTGATGTTATAACAAAAAAACCAAATTATTATTAAAACGTATTATTTTTTTATTCCCCAGCCATTCTTTTTGTATTTATTTAATTACTCAGACTTCTACCTGCTGGTACGCCGTCTGGTGTGCCCTGTGAAATGAAAGGTGCCATTCTTTCTTTCTTTATTTATTTATTCATTTATTCATTCATAACTGACAGCTTCGCGCTCCGCTCGTGCCCCGGCGGAAGAGGTGCTCCAATTCGGCTTAACTGTGACACACGCCCACCCTCCTCCCCCGGAGCTTCCATTCGGTTAAACTTAGGGGCCGCTTGGCACCGCCCGTGCCCGGGGAAGGTGCTCCTCTTCGGCTTACTGTGACGCGAGCATGCCCTCCTCCTCCGGAGCTTCCATTCGGTTAAACTTAGGGGCCGCTTGGAACCGCCCGTGGCCGGGGAAGGTGCTCCTCTTCGGCTTACTGTGACGCGAGCATGCCCTCCTCCTCCGGAGCTTCCATTCGGTTAAACTTAGGGGCCGCTTGGAACCGCCCGTGCCCGGGGAAGGTGCTCCTCTTCGGCTTACTGTGACGCGAGCATGCCCTCCTCCTCCGGAGCTTCCATTCGGTTAAACTTAGGGGCCGCTTGGCACCGCCCGTGCCCCGGGGAAGGTGCTCCTCTACGGCTTAACTGCCACGCACGCCGGCCGGAGCTCTGGTACTGTCCGAACCGCGCGAAACGTCGCCACCGATCGTGTCCGGGGGAACGTGCTCTTCTTCGTCCACTCTCCTCTTCGCCCACGCTCTTCTTTGGCGCACGCCGGCCGTCTAACCGCTCCAGCGCCCCGTCGTGCCGCTCGGCGAAACTACAATGCCCCCGAATATTTTTTAGACCCGCGAAGCACTGAACCCGCGAAAGGTGAACCGCCAAGTAGCGAGGGTTCACTGTATGTATAAGACCAAGACCTACAAAAAAGACTCTTGGAGCAATGAGCTAGGTTTTACAGGAAGTCGGCCATTTTGAATTTACTTAAAAGGGGGCGGGTCACCACAATGGACTTTGTGTAGAAATTATTATTGGGGCCCGAGCAGCGACCGCGGCGAGGTCCCTATTGTTTTTGTAGAAATTATTATTAGGGCCCGAGCAGCGACCGCTACGAGGTCCCCATTGTTTTTGTGGAAATTATTATTATTATTATTATTAGGGCCCGAGCAGTGACCTGTTTATTTTTTTTAAGCATTTTTGAAGGTGCGCCGCTACTTCGCGGATTTTCAGTTTTCGCGGGTGGTCTCGGTCCCCGTTAACCGCGATAACCGAGGGTTCACTGTACTCCATAAAATTTACAAAAAGCGAGGTGAAACACTCAACCAGAGCTGCTTTTTTTAACATTTCTCGAGGGCCATGGCGAGCCATTTCAAAAAAGCTGCACAACTGACGTATAAAATATTGATAAATTTGCTCGGCCTGATGTGTGTGTAAAGTTTTACAAGTTGTCGTTCATATTTAGAACCTCATAATCAGCTTTGTTTTATTGCCGAACAGTGCAATGCCACTCCCACAACTTTTGATGAAAAAGGACGAATTTCGTATTGTGACATCCTCATGGCCGAAACAGTCATCCGAGCATATATGAGGGCGACCTTGTTGAGTTGCACGGAGAAAAACATCCAAGAAAATAACTTGTATTAGCTTTTACCAGTTGGTGGCGCTACTACTACGATGTAAAATAAGTTGGTAGATGTCTTCAGGGCTGAAGTATCCTCAAATGTGTACAACTTCGAGAAGATAGGATCATCTGAGTCATGTTGCCGGAGCTTTTGTTGCCACAGAGTACAATCGGACTTTTCAGCACCTTAATAGCCACGCCTTTTGCCAAAACGTCACAAAATTCGGCAGAGAGTAAGATCATTGTCTTGAATCTTTTCTGACTCATTTTCAGTCGGATTCGTCAAAAGGGCACCGTGCAGTACGTGAAAATTAAAATAAAAATAAATTTTTGATTCCACTTGGCGGCACTGTGTGTATAACAAAATAATAACATTAAGATGTCTTCAGGTCGGGACGTTTTATTTACAGGTGAAGGTTTGGATTTTTAGGAGCATGTGCAGGGGAGTTATTAAGCATTCATTTATTTGTATTAGGTTCATTTTGTCTTCTTATTATTGATATTTGACTGATTCATTAAAAGCAGACAATTATGTTTTAGGTTAATTTTTTCACTGACATGTTTCGGCGAGTCTTTCGCCTTCTTCAGAGTGTCGCATGATGGTGTCTTGAGCTGATGTTCCATGAGGGTGTGACTTACCTGTCAAAAAAATGAAAAAAATCAGAGCAGTAAAAGAACAAGCACAACATGAACATTACAAATCAGCAATCACTGACCACTGCAAAAGGGAAAACCACATCATGGACCGGGAGAAGGGCAGGGTCATCCGCACCGAAGAGAACAAACAACAGCGCTGGATCAGAGAGGCCATTGAGATCTGCAAGCGAGGCATAAAAACCATGAACAGAGACAAGGGAGCCTTCATCCTCTCTACCACCTGGACCAGCATCTTGGCGGAGTGAACGGACAGCGGGGGGCGTGACTTGCCTTCATTCTTGTGACAGGTAAGTCACGCCCTCATGGAACATCATCTGATAAAGACGGGTCACAAGGCACCATCATGTGACACTCTGAAGAAGGCGAAAGACTTTCGTATTGTGACATGCTCAAGGCCTAAACACTCATCCGAGCAAATATAAGGTAGATTTTGTTAACCTGCCCGGAGAAAAACATCAACGAAAATAATTTGTATTTGTTTTAACCAGTTGGTGGCGCTACCACTGCGATCAAAAATAAGTTGGCAGCCGTCTTCAGGGCCTGAATATCCTCAAATGTGAAAAATTTCGAGAAGATGGATCATCTGAATCATTTTGCAGGAACTTTTGTTGCCACGGAGAATAATCAGACTCTGCGGCACCGTAATAGCCACGCCCTTCGAAGGAAAGTCACAAAAATAGGGATAGATTAAGATCAATGTCTTGAGTCTTTTCTAGCCAATTTTCAATCAGATTCGTTAAAAGGGCACCGTGCAGTACGTCAAAATGTAAAAAATGATATTGATTGGCGCAAGGTGTATAACTGAATATAAACATATAGATGTCTTCAGGTACAGACTCTTTATGTACATGTGAAGTTTTGGATTTTTAGCAGCATGTGCAGGAGAGTTATTAAGCATTTTGTCCATTGCGGCGAAGGAAATCTGAAGTGAAAACTTTGAAGCCCCGCCCCCGTCATATAGTATTTCGGAAACAAAAATTTTTAGCCCCAGTGTTTGTCCCAGGTCTTCAGATGCTACAGACAGAATTTTAAGGCAATCAGATGAAGCCTTTAGGATCAGGGTGCAAAAGAATGACCCCTGTAAACATGCAAAAAAGGGCAAAAGTCGGACTTTCAAAAATTCATAACTCACTTCCTGTTCATATTAGACGTTAAAATATCAAATTTTTCGCCATGCCCGATGAGACTGCCAAGTTTGGTGAGTTTTTGTGCATGTTTCGGGGGTCAAAAATGCGATCGAACAATCGGAAAAATAATAATTTCTACAAAAACAATAGGGACTTCGCAGCGGTCGCTGCTCAGGCCCTAATAATAATAATAATAATAATAATAAAAGTAATAATATTTTCTACAAAAACAATAGGGACCTCGCCGCGGTCGCTGCTCGGGCCCCAATAATAATTTCTACACAAAGTCCATTGTGGTGACCCGCCCCCTTTTAAGTAAATTCAAAATGGCCGACTTCCTGTAAAACCTAGCTCATTGCTCCAAGAGACTTTTTTGTAGGTCTTGGTCTTATACATACAGTGAACCCTCGCTACTTCGCGGTTCACCTTTCGCAGGTTCAGTGCTTCGCGGGTCTAAAAAATATTCGGGGGCATTGTAGTTTCGCCGAGCGGCACGACGGGGCGCTGGAGCGGTTAGACGGCCGGCGTGCGCCGAAGAAGAGCGTGGGCGAAGAGGAGAGTGGACGAAGAAGAGCACGTTCCCCCGGACACGATCGGTGGCGACGTTTCGCGCGGTTCGGACCGTACCAGAGCTCCGGCCAGCGTGCGTGGCAGTTAAGCCGTAGAGGAGCACCTTCCCCGGGCACGGGCGGTGCCAAGCGGCCCCTAAGTTTAACCGAATGGAAGCTCCGGAGGAGGAGGGCATGCTCGCGTCACAGTAAGCCGAAGAGGAGCACCTTCCCCGGGCACGGGCGGTGCCAAGCGGCCCCTAAGTTTAACCGAATGGAAGCTCCGGGGGAGGAGGACGGGCGTGTGTCACAGTTAAGCCAAATTGGAGCACCTCTTCTGGCCGGGCACGAGCGGAGCGCGAGGCTGTCAGTTATGAATGAATAAATGAATAAATAAATAAAGAATGCCACCTTTCATTTCACAGGGCACACCGGACGGCGTACCAGCAGGTAAAAGTCGGAGTAATTAAATAAATACAAAAAGAATGGCTGGGGAATAAAAAAATAATACGTTTTAATAATAATTTGGTTTTTTTGTTATAACATGAATTTCACTCTCTCTCTCCCCGTATATATATATATATATATATATATATATATATATATATATATATATATATATATATATATATATATATATATATATATATATTTATTATATATATTGTATATTTTTTTTAAGCATTTTTGAAGGTGCGCCGCTACTTCGCGGATTTTCAGTTTTCGCGGGTGGCAGGGGAGTTATTAAGCATTCATTTATTTGTATTAGGTTCATTTTGTCTTCTTATTATTGATATTTGACTGATTCATTAAAAGCAGACAATTATGTTTTAGGTAAATTTTTTACCTGACATGTTTCGGCGAGTCTTTCGCCTTCTTCAGAGTGTCGCATGATGGTGTCTTGAGCTGATGTTCCATGAGGGTGTGACTTACCTGTCAAAAAAATGAAAAAAATCAGAGCAGTAAAAGAACAAGCACAACATGAACATTACAAATCAGCAATCACTGACCACTGCAAAAGGGAAAACTACATGATGGACCGGGAGAAGGGCAGGGTCATCCGCACAGAAGAGAACAAACAACAGCGCTGGATCAGAGAGGCCATTGAGATCTGCAAGCGAGGCATAAAAACCATGAACAGAGACAAGGGAGCCTTCATCCTCTCTACCACCTGGACCAGCATCTTGGCGGAGTGAACGGACAGCGGGGGCGTGACTTGCCTTCATTCTTGTGACAGGTAAGTCACGCCCTCATGGAACATCAGCTGATAAAGACGGGTCACAAGACAGCATCATGTGACACTCTGAAGAAGGCGAAAGACTTTCGTATTGTGACATGCTCAAGGCCTAAACACTCATCCGAGCAAATATAAGGTAGATTTTGTTCACCTGCCCGGAGAAAAACATCAACGAAAATAATTTGTATTTGTTTTAACCAGTTGGTGGCGCTACCACTGCGATCAAAAATAAGTTGGCAGCCGTCTTCAGGGCCTGAATATCCTCAAATGTGAAAAATTTCGAGAAGATGGATCATCTGAATCATTTTGCAGGAACTTTTGTTGCCACGGAGAATAATCAGACTCTGCGGCACCGTAATAGCCACGCCCTTCGAAGGAAAGTCACAAAAATAGGGATAGAGTAAGATCAATGTCTTGAGTCTTTTCTAGCCAATTTTCAATCAGATTCGTTAAAAGGGCACCGTGCAGTAAGTCAAAATGTAAAAAATGATATTGATTGGCGCAAGGTGTATAACTGAATATAAACATATAGATGTCTTCAGGTACAGACTTTTTATGTACATGTGAAGTTTTGGATTTTTAGCAGCATGTGCAGGAGAGTTATTAAGCATTTTGTCCATTGCGGCGAAGGAAATCTTAAGTGAAAACTTTGAAGCCCCGCCCCCGTCATATAGTATTTCGGAAACAAAAAATTTTAGCCCCAGTGTTTGTCCCAGGTCTTCAGATGCTACAGACAGAATTTTAAGGCAATCAGATGAAGCCTTTAGGATCAGGGTGCAAAAGAATGACCCCTGTAAACATGCAAAAAAGGGCAAAAGTCGGACTTTCAAAAATTCATAACTCACTTCCTGTTCATATTAGACGTTAAAATATCAAATTTTTCGCCATGCCCGATGAGACTGCCAAGTTTGGTGAGTTTTTGTGCATGTTTCGGGGGTCAAAAATGCGATCGAACAATCGGAAAAATAATAATAATAATAATTTCTACAAAAACAATAGGGACTTCGCAGCGGTCGCTGCTCAGGCCCTAATAATAATAATAATAAAAGTAATAATATTTTCTACAAAAACAATAGGGACCTCGCCGCGGTCGCTGCTCGGGCCCCAATAATAATTTCTACACAAAGTCCATTGTGGTGACCCGCCCCCTTATAAGTAAATTCAAAACGGCCGACTTCCTGTAAAACCTAGCTCATTGCTCCAAGAGACTTTTTTGTAGGTCTTGGTCTTATACATACAGTGAACCCTCGCTACTTCGCGGTTCACCTTTCGCGGGTTCAGTGCTTCGCGGGTCTAAAAAATATTCGGGGGCATTGTAGTTTCGCCGAGCGGCACGACGGGGCGCTGGAGCGGTTAGACGGCCGGCGTGCGCCGAAGAAGAGCGTGGGCGAAGAGGAGAGTGGACGAAGAAGAGCACGTTCCCCCGGACACGATCGGTGGCGACGTTTCGCGCGGTTCGGACCGTACCAGAGCTCCGGCCGGCGTGCGTGGCAGTTAAGCCGTAGAGGAGCACCTTCCCCGGGCACGGGCGGTGCCAAGCGGCCCCTAAGTTTAACCGAATGGAAGCTCCGGAGGAGGAGGGCATGCTCGCGTCACAGTAAGCCGAAGAGGAGCACCTTCCCCGGGCACGGGCGGTTCCAAGCGGCCCCTAAGTTTAACCGAATGGAAGCTCCGCAGGAGGAGGGCATGCTCGCATCACAGTAAGCCGAAGAGGAGCACCTTCCCCGGGCACGGGCGGTGCCAAGCGGCCCCTAAGTTTAACCGAATGGAAGCTCCGGGGGAGGAGGGCGGGCGTGTGTCACAGTTAAGCCAAATTGGAGTACCTCTTCTGCCCGGGCACGAGCGGAGCGCGAGGCTGTCAGTTATGAATGAATAAATGAATAAATAAATAAAGAATGCCACCTTTCATTTCACAGGGCACACCGGACGGCGTACCAGCAGGTAAAAGTCGGAGTAATTAAATAAATACAAAAAGAATGGCTGGGGAATAAAAAAATAATACGTTTTAATAATAATTTGGTTTTTTTGTTATAACATGAATTTCACTCTCTCTCTCCCCGTATATATATATATATATATATATATATATATATATATATTTATTATATATATTGTATATTTTTTTTAAGCATTTTTGAAGGTGCGCCGCTACTTCGCGGATTTTCAGTTTTCGCGGGTGGTCTCGGTCCCCGTTAACCGCGATAACCGAGGGTTCACTGTACTCCATAAAATTTACAAAAAGCGAGGTGAAACACTCAACCAGAGCTGCTTTTTTTAACATTTCTCGAGGGCCATGGCGAGCCATTTCAAAAAAGCTGCACAACTAACGTATAAAATATTGATAAATTTGCTCGGCCTGATGTGTGTGTAAAGTTTCACGAGTTGTTGTTCATATTTAGAACCTCATAATCAGCGTTGTTTTATTGCCGAACAGTGCAATGCCACTCCCACAACTTTTCATGAAAAAGGACAAATTTCGTATTATGACATCCTCATGGCCCGAAACAGTCATCCGAGCATATATGAGGGCGACCTTGTTGAGTTGCACGGAGAAAAACATCCAAGAAAATAACTTGTATTAGCTATTAGCAGTTGGTGGCGCTACTACTACGATGAAAAATAAGTTGGTAGATGTCTTCAGGGCTTAAGTATCCTCAAATGTGTGCAACTTCGAGAAGATAGGATCATCTGAGTCATGTTGCTGGAGCTTTTGTTGCCACAGAGTACAATAGGACTTTTCAGCACCGTAATAGCCACGCCTTTTGCCAAAACGTCACAAAATTCGGCAGAGAGTAAGATCATTGTCTAGAGTCTTTTCTGACTAATTTTCAGTCGGATTCGTCAAAAGGTACGTGAAAATTAAAATAAAAAAAAATTTTTGATTCCACTTGGCTGCACTGTGTGTATAACAAAATAATAACATTAAGATGTCTTCAGGTCGGGACGTTTTATTTACAGGTGAAGGTTTGGATTTTTAGGAGCATGTGCAGGGGAGTTATTAAGCATTCATTTATTTGTATTAGGTTCATTTTGTCTTCTTATTATTGATATTTGACTGATTCATTAAAAGCAGACAATTATGTTTTAGGATAATTTTTTACCTGACATGTTTCGGCGAGTCTTTCGCCTTCTTCAGAGTGTCGCATGATGGTGTCTTGAGACCAGTCTTTATCAGCTGATGTTCCATGAGGGTGTGACTTACCTGTCAAAAAAATTAAAAAATCAGAGCAGTAAAAGAACAAGCACAACATGAACATTACAAATCAGCAATCACTGACCACTGCAAAAGGGAAAACCACATCATGGACCGGGAGAAGGGCAGGGTCATCCGCACAGAAGAGAACAAACTACAGCGCTGGATCAGAGAGGCCATTGAGATCTGCAAGCGAGGCATAAAAACCATGAACAGAGACAAGGGAGCCTTCATCCTCTCTGCCACCTGGAGCAGCGTCTTGGCGGAGTGAATGGACAGCGGGGGGCGTGACTTGCCTTCATTCTTGTGACAGGTAAGGCACGCCTTCATGGAACATCAGCTGATAAAGACAGGTCACAAGACACCATCACAGGGTTCGAAGTTAACTTTAAAAACTGCTTGCCCATAGGGCAAGTGCCACTAAAATTTGCCTTGCCCGAGTGGCCAAATTACTTGCCCAACTTGGGCAAGTGACAATTTTTTTTCTCTTGCCCTGAGTGACTTTTTGTATGACAAAGTGTCTAATTACAAATTGCATGAATTTTTTGTTCGGACAGTTCCCGCCTAGAAAGAATTAAAAATACGTTACAATCATAAGGGTTGCTTATAGAAAAATGTATCATGTATTAACACATTAATTAGGTGTCTGCTGACCCAGGATTATGTTATTGTTATGTTATGTTATATATGAAAGAGAATGTGGAATGACACTGAACGATGGAAGGTGGAAGGATGTGGAAAGATTGTGAATGACATTGAATGATTTGGAATGACACTGAAAGATTTTGAATAATACTGAATGACACTGAATGAAGTAAAACTTTCTGGGAACGGGCCAATTCAAGATAGCTGCCGCACTGTGGGGGAGGCTTTGGTACCAAATTTGGAAAGAGACCCAAACGGTTGGGTCCATTTTATATCAGTGTGGGGGTGAAACGTTGGTCTCGGCGGAGCTGTCTGAATATTGGAGAAGTTAGAAGACAAAGTAAAACAGAACAATTAAAATCACTCTTCAAATACATATTGTTTGGTGGGCAGAGCATGATTTACAGCTCACCATTTTATTGCATGCACCAAGCATGTTATACATTTTTCTGTCCATGGGATGGCGTAGTCAAGAAAAATGAAGCATCTCGAAGCCCATTCGTGTGTGAAGTATTTCCCTGCAGGGCTTGGCTGCTTTATGGGGCTTCATTTTGCCATCACTAGTTTTAGATAGTTTTAATTTTTGAAAGAGCATTTTTGTTTTAGTATTAAGGTAGGCCAGAAATGGAATGAAATGCAGAGATAGAAATGACACAGGAAAAATTTGGCTAGAAGGGCTATAATTTTCATTAAAGCAGAGAAGAAAATAGAAACTACAAAAAACATTGATGTGTACTTGTCCACTTTAAGGTAGAACTGGTTGAAGTGAAATGAGTCACAAGATTGGAAAAATAGGAAATAAAATAGAATTAACATGTTCATTTTTGTGATAAGAAATTTGTGATTAGGTGAAAAGGGGAAAAAAAAGAGAATTACAGGCTTTTCAAATAAAACAACCTAATTTAAATTGGCCAACTTGTAAAATGGAAAAGAAAATTCTAAATTATGCACAGAAAGCATGAACGTGTTGGGCAGAAGGAAGGAAAAAGAAAAGAAAGAAAGGAGGAAGCAGTAAGTCTTGTTACAAAACATTAACTTTTCAGGACGAGTTGTGGTAGCAATGGAGGATCACGTGACGTAGAAAGTCAAACATAAAAGTGTGTGTAGAAGGAGTTCTACATCAACATGCGTTTTACTCATTAGGCCGTGATACACTGACAAAATTGGACTTCAATAGAATTAATAAGCACGGGCGAATTCAAACAAACGTCAAAACTTTAAAGGGGCGCATTGTCAGTGATAAGAAAGAGAAAAGATATTGCCAGACCACTTTTCTGTAAAAACTTTCCTTGGGACGCCTCGGTGACCCCCATTAAATCCCTGACCCTTCATAGATAAAGTTGAGGCCCAGTGCCTCTCAGGGCTGTAATTTATGTGGCAGAGAAAGGTCCAACAAGCCTTGGTAATCTTTAAAACAGTATCGTCATGGCCATGGAATGGGTTGTGTATGTTGGAACTTGTGAAGATACACTACAAGATTGTATCGACAAAGCATCTTAACGCACTACCAAATTATTATAAGCCATTTGAGCAAAACAGTGACTGCAAAAAATGACTTCATTAGCCTGGGTTACTGCAGGAACCAGGGCAAAATGAATTCATTTGCATATTTAGTCACAACAATTTGGATTTCGTGGCAGAGAACCACTTAGAGTGTGATTAAGAGCTTTCACTGCTGCTTTAAGGAATCAAAAAATTACATTCTTTTCCCACCACATTCACATTGCACGCCGGCCTAATTGTCACAGGGACACATTATACTGATAAGTTGCGGTGCATTTCAGCCCAGCGTCATTTTTTCCCCGCATCATCTAGGAGGCGCCACACGACTGTGGAGCCGTCCAAATTATCACCAAACCGCGACTTGACCTTCCTCCCGACTGGAGGAACTCAGACTTGTAACACAGACCAGGTGCGCATTCCAGACTGATAAGAAGTAAAAGTGTTTGAGAACCAAGGTCGCAGCCTGAAATCAAACTGACTTTTATGCGATGGGAGTACTAACATTGTGATACCAACGGATAAGAGATTGTTAGGATAAGCAGGAAGAGCGTAGGCGGGTGTGAGCTAATTAAAATTTGGGGTTTCCCATCTTGTATGAGTTGTATGGTTACAATGTGGACTGACAGTCAAGATAAATGTTCATGCGTTCTGTCGACATTGGGCTTTAAAAACCACAACAGGAAAAGAAAAGTTGTGCATAAAGCACGTCTAAAATAGTTATTTGTGAACGCAAAATTCACTTAACAGAAAATGACACAATTACAATTGGAAACTGCCTCGCCTTTATATCGACACAGCGCAGCTAAAAGGGAAAATGAACACACCCCCACACGCACACACACGCAGAAAATCAACTTGACAATTTGATCCCACGCCAGGGAAAAAGGTACCAGTAATTGAACGCACACATTGGGAGAACAAAGGTGCAAACATTGCTGAGGACAGGATCAGCAAATTGGCAGATGGCAAATCCTGGCTGCCTAATTCATTGATTGGAAAAGTAATAAGAGTGACACACGAGCATAACCATGTGTCAAGAGAGGGGTAGTATGATATGAAATTGTTCCCACATACAGACTTTTCAACAAAAAACTTTTTTTTCGACAGTGTTATTTGTTTGAGATGCAATATTGTTTGGTTGTAATTCATATGTTTTCAAAATGGATTAAGTTGTTTCCGACAACATATGTTGATGCTAAAACAGTTGGAAAAAGTGTTGTGTAATCAAATTGTCAGGTTCAATCACCTAAGCATTCACTGAACATAGGCTAAATGAATGGAAGGAAGACAAGAGTTGATCTTTTACTCGCGAGGAGAACGAACGGAGGTGTGCTCAGTTACATCTCCAAATTTGTTCTGGAGCACACTCCGCCGAGCCCTCTATTTTATTAGGGAAGTCCCTAACAATACAATGTATTTGCACTAAGGGATGAAGGGGGGAGCACCAGCAGGAACATGTAAACATCTCAGACACAAGAGGAAAGACAGACATCAATGGCAGTCATCCACTGATTGAAAAGGCAGATATGCACTTTTAGTGCTCTGGTACTGAAGTCTCAGTCCTTTTGTTTCAGAGGTGTGTCTCAGCACACCTCCTTTGATGTTGCAGACGTTCATCCAGTCTTCAGGCATCCGCTTCTCTGTGAAGTCTTCTCATCCATATGGTCAAACATGGGTCACGCTGTGGAACAATTCTTTTGCAATACTAATTGTCAGGTTCGCCAATTTGACATATAGTGTTCGTAAGCTAAAAGGAGAGACAAACAGCTCTTGTGGAGACAGAAAGGTTAAACAAAGTTTATTTGACAACTTTATCTCCCTTCTGTTCCTCGATGTTTTTCATGCATTCCCTTTTATAACATCGAGGAATCAGATTACACTTCGAGAAATCAGATTACATTAAAGGGTGGTACAGTTCGTCTTCTCAAAAGCTGGTTTGGTCCGGTTCATCATTGGTGTGTCGTCGTGGGTCGCAGCTGACTTTGACGTCAGCATCTCTTATCAGGACCTAGCACGATGTTGCTTGCTTCAGACTTTGAGGCCAACTTCTTTATCAGGACTCATCACGATGTTGTTTACTTCATCCTCATTTCTGAAGAAGTGCCACCGCCCTTCTTTTCAACATGATATGTGCACCATGTATTGAAATAAAGTTGCGTCATGGCAAATGTATAATAACCTCCAAATATTATTCTAACATTCCCCCCTGTTTATTCTACATTTGCCCCAAATATTATCATCAATGGAATTTCCAAAGATTTAATTCCATCAAATCATTAGCTTGATAGCAAATGTAAACCCCTCTATTTTTCTTTGTTTAACTTTAATGTATTTGAGCGTTTTGGATTAACGAATAGGATCTCCTAAGTAAATTCAGTCATCATCATCAACTTGGTCATCACTGTCTCCTCCATCACCAGCACCTCTGTAATTAATCAAAGGATATATTTCCTGTCGTTTGGAATTTGTTGGAGCGAGAGCTGTTGAGATAAATCGGAAAAGCAAAACGCGAATGCAGGGAATACAACAACATCCACACAGTACAAGGATTGAGGTGAACATTGTTATAGAAATCATTACAGAAAATACCATATTTTTATATTTACCAAACGTTTTGTTCCACCACTCATCCCATGCAGAGGTAGTCACACCTGAGTGTTCCTTCAGCTTATGCTTCAGGGTGCGCAAGCCTGCAATGGCTCTTGTGAGGGACCCTTCCGGAGAAGTGTTGTTAGGAATGAAAGTACAACCATTGATCCCCAATCATGGCGCAAACCCCTCCTCTCTCTGCCAACAGCATGTCCACCGCGATGCGGTTTTGAAATGCCATGAGTGATGTTGCTGCCAATTGTTCTTTTGGACCAATTTTACGTCACCCGAGATGGAAGGACGACGAAGGATCAATTGTTCTTTAATAGCTATAAATCCTTCTTCAATGAAGTTCCCCAATCTTTGCACGTTATAGTGTATGTAATTTATTCGATCCACACTCTTATTCGGTGTAATCCAAAGAAGAATGGACTCGAACCCTGCTGCGATTTGATTTACCAACTCATACTCATCTGGCACGCCCCTTGGTTGGCCAAATGCATCCAAATAGGTCATATCACCATCCCTCCAGGAAGCACTTCGTCTTTTCCTGGCGTAATAATAGGGGTATTCGTCGGCTTCAACTGCCCTTTGAATATCCCTTGCTGTGGATGGAAAAATAGACACTGGTAAGAGAAGTGACACCAATGCCCAAGTTCCAACTGCGTCCTTTAATGAATCAAATAATTTAGTACCCCGCACCACCACCACACATCGCTGCGTGGCAGTAGTGTACCTGCTTGGAGTACAGTTGTTTTACACCACTTGTGTTCCTGTGAGATTAACACAAGTAAAGTTAGCCACTGCCACATCGGTAGAAAAGATAGGCTTATCTTTCGTTGCCTTAATCGCAGCGTACACATCATTCCAAGCAATGCAGTCTGCATTAGGTGTTAATTTCATCATTACTTCTAAAAGGCATGTTGATGGAAGAGCTGTTGGAATTACTCATAGTAATGGTCTCGGACACATGCATGAAACACAGCTTTTAGTGCAACCAAAACTACACAACACAAAATCTCAATTCTTTATCCACGCGAAAATCATGTCAACCGAGAGACCCCTAATAGGGTAGGGTTGAGATGACTTTTTACAATGCACAAGGTGTATGTTGCTTGGGGAAACTGTCCTCGTTTTGGGCTTATGTTTCCCTGACAATTGTGTCGAGCACAGATCATACAGGCTCTTCAAAAAATCTTTTGAGAAAAAATTAAAACCCATATGTTGTATAAAATTGGTTTGGTTTGTCTTACCATACCATCCCTCCTGTTTGACATGTGTGTCAACATGTGTCAATATTGCGAAAAATATTTTTTGGAAGAATTGTTTTTTTTTTTTTTTTTTTTTTTCTGAACTGACATATATGCCATGAGTCAAAGTAGCTCCTTTTTCTAGCCATAGATTTTCTCTTGCATAAGACTTTGTTGTTACATGTCTGCAAGGATGTTGCCTCGCAGAACGTTATCTATCAGCGCACACACAGCCACACCTATGAATGGCTTGGTAGCTGCTTCTTCACCTCTTTTTTTTTTTTTTTTTTTCTCTCCTCTCTTCGTTTTATTTTGTAAGTCGACTATTTTTTGTGTACTAAGCTGACCAGCGAATTTATATTTTGTTATCCATGAGTTTAAATGTTTTACTTTTTCCGGACATTGGCTTTCTATAAATTTCCAGTCCTTACACGTCAATTGTTGTTTCGGATCCTTTTTGCTAGCTTTTTTACTGTTTGATTTCCCCATGTTTCCCTAAACTGTTCTCCAATCCCTGAACAGGCTGACAATTACTCTGTTTTAGGTAATTCCCAAGCTTCTGCTTCCCAGACAGTTGTCAGTTAAATTTCCTGTTCCAAAATGAGGTTGCAAGCCTCCATGCACACTTATTCATTCACACTATTTTTCCCCCTTTTTCCTTTTCCCGTTTTCTCTTTCCCATATTTCTCTTCCCTTTTTTTCCCTCTTTTTTTTCCCCTTTCAAACGCGCGTGGAGGATACACCCCTGTTATCCTCTCTCAGTTTTATAGACTATCTCTGTCTCTTCACGTAACATTGACTAGTATTCTTACGGTTTTACAGTTTTAAAGACTTACTCTGTCTAGTCCCCACAATATCCCCACGGAATTTAACTACTTATTTGCAGAGGAGTCCGCCCTCCTGTTAATGCAGAATTTAACTACGTACCCCTTCAAATGCCCACATTTATCACACTCATTCATCACATTCGGACTTCACACACTCACCCAAGATGAGCTGAACGTCTCTCTCCGCAGCCTCCCTTCAACTTTCAGCATCCAGTAGCAAAGTCGAGGACCAGGTCCAAAAAAAAGAAAGAATCCTCATCTTGTCGTGGCCACGATTGTCCCCGGTCGTCGGCTTCGCCCCTGGACGCCTCCAGTATGTTGGGTTCACGGCTCTGAAGGACCAATTTTATGTCAGGTTCGCCAATTTGACATATAGTGTTCGTAAGCTAAAAGGAGAGACAAACAGCTCTTGTGGAGACAGAAAGGTTAAACAAAGTTTATTTGACAACTTTATCTCCCTTCTGTTCCTCGATGTTTTTCATGCATTCCCTTTTATAACATCGAGGAATCAGATTACACTTCGAGAAATCAGATTACATTAAAGGGTGGTACAGTTCGTCTTCTCAAAAGCTGGTTTGGTCCGGTTCATCATTGGTGTGTCGTCGTGGGTCGCAGCTGACTTTGACGTCAGCATCTCTTATCAGGACCTAGCACGATGTTGCTTGCTTCAGACTTTGAGGCCAACTTCTTTATCAGGACTCATCACGATGTTGTTTACTTCATCCTCATTTCTGAAGAAGTGCCACCGCCCTTCTTTTCAACATGATATGTGCACCATGTATTGAAATAAAGTTGCGTCATGGCAAATGTATAATAACCTCCAAATATTATTCTAACATTCCCCCCTGTTTATTCTACATTTGCCCCAAATATTATCATCAATGGAATTTCCAAAGATTTAATTCCATCAAATCATTAGCTTGATAGCAAATGTAAACCCCTCTATTTTTCTTTGTTTAACTTTAATGTATTTGAGCGTTTTGGATTAACGAATAGGATCTCCCAAGTAAATTCAGTCATCATCATCAACTTGGTCATCACTGTCTCCTCCATCACCAGCACCTCTGTAATTAATCAAAGGATATATTTCCTGTCGTTTGGAATTTGTTGGAGCGAGAGCTGTTGAGATAAATCGGAAAAGCAAAACGCGAATGCAGGGAATACAACAACATCCACACAGTACAAGGATTGAGGTGAACATTGTTATAGAAATCATTACAGAAAATACCATATTTTTATATTTACCAAACGTTTTGTTCCACCACTCATCCCATGCAGAGGTAGTCACACCTGAGTGTTCCTTCAGCTTATGCTTCAGGGTGCGCAAGCCTGCAATGGCTCTTGTGAGGGACCCTTCCGGAGAAGTGTTGTTAGGAATGAAAGTACAACCATTGATCCCCAATCATGGCGCAAACCCCTCCTCTCTCTGCCAACAGCATGTCCACCGCGATGCGGTTTTGAAATGCCATGAGTGATGTTGCTGCCAATTGTTCTTTTGGACCAATTTTACGTCACCCGAGATGGAAGGACGACGAAGGATCAATTGTTCTTTAATAGCTATAAATCCTTCTTCAATGAAGTTCCCCAATCTTTGCACGTTATAGTGTATGTAATTTATTCGATCCACACTCTTATTCGGTGTAATCCAAAGAAGAATGGACTCGAACCCTGCTGCGATTTGATTTACCAACTCATACTCATCTGGCACGCCCCTTGGTTGGCCAAATGCATCCAAATAGGTCATATCACCATCCCTCCAGGAAGCACTTCGTCTTTTCCTGGCGTAATAATAGGGGTATTCGTCGGCTTCAACTGCCCTTTGAATATCCCTTGCTGTGGATGGAAAAATAGACACTGGTAAGAGAAGTGACACCAATGCCCAAGTTCCAACTGCGTCCTTTAATGAATCAAATAATTTAGTACCCCGCACCACCACCACACATCGCTGCGTGGCAGTAGTGTACCTGCTTGGAGTACAGTTGTTTTACACCACTTGTGTTCCTGTGAGATTAACACAAGTAAAGTTAGCCACTGCCACATCGGTAGAAAAGATAGGCTTATCTTTCGTTGCCTTAATCGCAGCGTACACATCATTCCAAGCAATGCAGTCTGCATTAGGTGTTAATTTCATCATTACTTCTAAAAGGCATGTTGATGGAAGAGCTGTTGGAATTACTCATAGTAATGGTCTCGGACACATGCATGAAACACAGCTTTTAGTGCAACCAAAACTACACAACACAAAATCTCAATTCTTTATCCACGCGAAAATCATGTCAACCGAGAGACCCCTAATAGGGTAGGGTTGAGATGACTTTTTACAATGCACAAGGTGTATGTTGCTTGGGGAAACTGTCCTCGTTTTGGGCTTATGTTTCCCTGACAATTGTGTCGAGCACAGATCATACAGGCTCTTCAAAAAATCTTTTGAGAAAAAATTAAAACCCATATGTTGTATAAAATTGGTTTGGTTTGTCTTACCATACCATCCCTCCTGTTTGACATGTGTGTCAACATGTGTCAATATTGCGAAAAATATTTTTTGGAAGAATTGTTTTTTTTTTTTTTTTTTTTTTCTGAACTGACATATATGCCATGAGTCAAAGTAGCTCCTTTTTCTAGCCATAGATTTTCTCTTGCATAAGACTTTGTTGTTACATGTCTGCAAGGATGTTGCCTCGCAGAACGTTATCTATCAGCGCACACACAGCCACACCTATGAATGGCTTGGTAGCTGCTTCTTCACCTCTTTTTTTTTTTTTTTTTTTTCTCTCCTCTCTTCGTTTTATTTTGTAAGTCGACTATTTTTTGTGTACTAAGCTGACCAGCGAATTTATATTTTGTTATCCATGAGTTTAAATGTTTTACTTTTTCCGGACATTGGCTTTCTATAAATTTCCAGTCCTTACACGTCAATTGTTGTTTCGGATCCTTTTTGCTAGCTTTTTTACTGTTTGATTTCCCCATGTTTCCCTAAACTGTTCTCCAATCCCTGAACAGGCTGACAATTACTCTGTTTTAGGTAATTCCCAAGCTTCTGCTTCCCAGACAGTTGTCAGTTAAATTTCCTGTTCCAAAATGAGGTTGCAAGCCTCCATGCACACTTATTCATTCACACTATTTTCCCCCCTTTTTCCTTTTCCCGTTTTCTCTTTCCCATATTTCTCTTCCCTTTTTTTCCCTCTTTTTTTTCCCCTAACTACTTATTTGCAGAGGAGTCCGCCCTCCTGTTAATGCAGAATTTAACTACGTACCCCTTCAAATGCCCACATTTATCACACTCATTCATCACATTCGGACTTCACACACTCACCCAAGATGAGCTGAACGTCTCTCTCCGCAGCCTCCCTTCAACTTTCAGCATCCAGTAGCAAAGTCGAGGACCAGGTCCAAAAAAAAGAAAGAATCCTCATCTTGTCGTGGCCACGATTGTCCCCGGTCGTCGGCTTCGCCCCTGGACGCCTCCAGTATGTTGGGTTCACGGCTCTGAAGGACCAATTTTATGTCAGGTTCGCCAATTTGACATATAGTGTTCGTAAGCTAAAAGGAGAGACAAACAGCTCTTGTGGAGACAGAAAGGTTAAACAAAGTTTATTTGACAACTTTATCTCCCTTCTGTTCCTCGATGTTTTTCATGCATTCCCTTTTATAACATCGAGGAATCAGATTACACTTCGAGAAATCAGATTACATTAAAGGGTGGTACAGTTCGTCTTCTCAAAAGCTGGTTTGGTCCGGTTCATCATTGGTGTGTCGTCGTGGGTCGCAGCTGACTTTGACGTCAGCATCTCTTATCAGGACCTAGCACGATGTTGCTTGCTTCAGGCTTTGAGGCCAACTTCTTTATCAGGACTCATCACGATGTTGTTTACTTCATCCTCATTTCTGAAGAAGTGCCACCGCCCTTCTTTTCAACATGATATGTGCACCATGTATTGAAATAAAGTTGCGTCATGGCAAATGTATAATAACCTCCAAATATTATTCTAACACTAATAGAGTAAAATATGGGATAAAATACATCTTCTACCTAACACAAATTATCCTGACATTTGGAATTTCAAGAAGTGATTTGAAGTGAAAATTATGCATTTTGTGAATGATGTTGTAACAAGTGGGACAGTTGTTGCAAAATTGACTCAAAGCGTCATTGTGCATACAGTCTGCAGGACCTGTGGAACGCACTAATGGGACTGTTAAGGGCAGACTTATCAAGACAATGAGGGAAAAAAAGGAGACAATGACCAGACTGTGTTTCAATCACAACAATGAGGATAGTGCCAGCCGAAGTTAGGACACTATCCCCTATCGACTCTCAGGTTCATCAGAACCACCAGCGACTGGCACATCAGTCCCAGTCCACATGGGAAACATGTTTTGACCAAAAAAAAAAAAAAAAAAAAAAAGACGCAATTACTGGCCAGTGTGTTCTGATCCACAGAGAAATCACGTCCGTGTGGGAGACCAACTCTTCTTCAAGGTGCTGAAACGACTTCGTTGGGACAAGTGAATGCTGAGATGGCCCTCGCCAGATGATTGCAGTGACCCCGACGGCAGCAAAGGTCGCGGGGCGTGGCAGCTGGATCCACCAGTTGCAGTACAAGCTTCTCCGGTTTCCAGCTAAAGGCCGAGCAACGCGAATCCCTCGAACAGGAGCCCACCTGAGTCACAATATCGGACCACACGCACATCGGAACCGCACAACCAGCCACAAATACGAATGTTGAAGCCACAGAACAAAAAGATTAGATATTGTTTGGAAATTAATGACGTACATAAAGAATTTTAGCCTTGATTGGAGAACATTACTGCATTTACATTTTTAATAAAATGAAACAATTATTGATGTTATGACCACTACGAAGAATTTGAAAGACAATATATCGGGATAATTATGGTTTTCATTTTTGTTATGTGTAGTCTGTTCATGTTGCATTATTCTTATGACAAAGATGATTATTAACTGCATGTTTGTTGCCCAAATGTACCATTACAACCTGATTGATGTTGAGAATGACGAATTCGAACTGGACAATGACAAACTCGAACTGGACACTGAAACCTAAATAACACATGGACCCTTTTGCCCCTGCCCCCACACATGCACACACATACACCACACACGAAGATCCGGGAGGTAAAGACGGCTGTCCCCTCCTACAACGAGGCAAGGGCCTCCATCAAGTCGCCGCAGAGACAAGCTCTGCGTGGAGACAAACTCTGCGTGGAGACAGTTTTGTTATTTTTCACTAGGTATATTGAAGTTTTTTTATGTTTTATTCCCAAGTGACCAACATACCATGAGAATCTCGTTCCACGCCGGAAGGGAGGTGGGGAATTTTGTCCCTACTGAGGGTTTTCGCCCCTCCACGGATGACCACACTGTTGTATGATTTCATTATGATGATCTGTCTTAAAGCCGTAAGGACATGATTTAAACCCACAAACGGGGGAATGTGAGATGGGATGAGGATATGTAAATAGTTTGTGTATTTCTAATCATGTTTTTATACACTATTTGTATCAGTTATAATTGCGCACACACACACAGACACTCACATTATTGCTTTAGCACACACGCGCACAACTGGAACACACGCACACACTTTAGTTTCGAATTCCTGACTGACTACTGTGGTTGATTGCTTCCTGCCTGCCTGCTAGAATTTCAGACAGACCTCCATTGTCTGCTTAGGTTGCTGATAAAAGACCGAACGGGTGGTAGAGAGTGAGAGAGAGTGCGCGAGATTGAACTGGCAAGACGCCTGCTTCACCTCCTGACTTCCTCTCCCATTCGCGAATGGTCAAAAACAAAACTCTAACTGGTTTGGTCTGGATTTATGCCACCTTCAGTCTAAAAATGGCGTCAGGACGTTTTAAACCTGACAGTTGCCTTGAGATCTCCGAGCTCGAACTGCCCTATTCCCACCTTGATCACAAGCTCCCATGAACCACTTGGACAGGGTTGCCTGTGTCCTTCTCGTTGATGTCCTTTGTGGCTCCATTCCTTTTCAGTGCTCCTAAAACAAAAAAGACAAGAAGCCAACTTAGTAAAGCTATTTAATGATTGTGAAACCTTATGGGACATGCTGAAATGTCTTCACACCACAATCCCTTAAAAAAAAAATTTAAAAAAAAATATATTACCGTATAGAACATCAGAAAAAGGCAGGTCTCGGCGCTTGTTCTTGCTACGATGTCCAAAGAGATTGTACTTCAGAGACAGAGGATTTGTCATGATGAACGCCATCATTGTTCTGACACTATCGTCCAATCCACCAATACCTGCAACCATTATAACATGGGTGTCACTCGATCCAGATAATCATCACACACTTAAAAATATTTTGGCAGTTAAACTGGGTATGATAAACGTCACAGGAAAGGAATTGTCGATTAAGTGAACAGCTTCGGTAACGCCATATACACTCAAAGGGCAAGAGCACAACATTCTACCAAAATGATTATGATTAGGGAGGTAACGATTCACTCAAGCCCCGATTCGATTTTTGATTTTCAGTTCCCGATTTCGATTCGATATTTTAATTGTTTTAAGTTGCTGCCACGTTTGTCTCTGTGCGCTCGTGTGATGCTGCAGCGATCCACAAACAAAATATGTCTATACGTCTTGTGCATTTTGAATGGAACCAAAAAACAATACACGATGCCAAATTGTACTATTATTATGAAACTGCCTATGAGTAGTAAAAGAAATACTTGTAAAAATATTTCACATTTTTAGAGCCCCAATACATTCTTTTAAATATAGAAGGGACTGAAATCATGTGAAAATTGAGTCTTTTTCTCAGTTTCCGACTTGGGGTGAACACATTCGGCTTATCATAGTTGCAGTTGACCATCTTGAACTCTGAAGTCTTTCAACTCGGCCTTCCGAATCAGGGTTTTAGAGGTGGGGCTATTTAGTGATACAGTAGGATGGTTTGATCTCTGTAGCTCCAGAATCAGGAATGTACTGGGACTGGGGTTCCTACTTGGGTTTAGGGTACCTAATTTTATATTTCAAGAAATTAAATAATTATTTATAATTTTGAAGATAATACATTAAAATTTCATCATTTTCATACCTGCATTAGATCCTGCAGTAGACTCACAGACTCAACACGTTGGACGTACTCAAGGACCTTCTGCAGCGCCTCTCTTGGTTAGGAAGCTTTTTCTCTGTGACAATCCATGGGGAGGTGTAGATGGTACTTCGTCATCACAGGCTTCAGACTCGTCACTTGAGAAAACATCCCTGCAATGGATGCATAGACACTTGGGCATGAATGTCATTTAACAACAAAAGCTAGAACAAAAAGCTTTGCATTTAAAAGAATACATCTGTGATGGGGAAGCCAGGTTAAAGTGTTAATTTTATAATTATGTAATTAGCTGCAGGTTAGTCTAGTGAAGGTGTAATCACTTCTATTTTGGAGCATAGCTTTTGCTCTGTCCAATCATTGCCTCACCTGCTGAAACCCACATTCGGGTATTTTACAAACCAAAAACTTAAATACCTGTACAGCTCTCATTTTTAACTTATTTTCTCTAACCTTTACCCACAAAATTTGAATATTCAAAATAAAAGTACACAAAGAAGTCACAATTTTTCCACATTAGTTACTTACGTAGTTCCTCTCAAATGCAGCTCAACACTGCATTGAATTAGAGCTTGATAAGCCTACACACAAAACATACAAAGCACATTGTGGCATGATTCTGAATGAGCCAATCTAGCATTTCAACATCTGTTCAACTGTTGGAATTTTAACTATTATCTGACTCTATTAATCAACATTCATCCAACAATTATGCGCGCTCGTTTTGGACACTGCATTGAATTAGAGCTTGATAAACCCACACACAAAACATACAAAGCACATTGTGGCATGATTCTGAATGAGCCAATCTAGCATTTCAATATCTGTTCAACTTTCATCTTGAATTTCTATTATTTAAATAACAGGCAACATTCAACAGTTAATATGTTTTGCTTTACTTACCCAAATCAAACACATCACAAAAAAGCCTTAAATGAGCTAGTGGAGTAGATTGTATTAATTTGAGTGAAAGCTTAAGTCTTTTGGAGAATTTTGGAGAGAGATCGAGGGACACTGTGTTTAGCGTCGTAGGCCCAATGCTAACAATATGTAGCTCGTTGTAAAGGTCCTCATAAAAATAAATAAAACACACAACGCTTATCAGTATTATTAAAAGGGTGATTATAATGTACTTAAGTTTTCCCCAAAATAATTCGAGTACGTACGTTGTTGATATACCCTCTGTGTTCTCGTCACTTATCATTTTAGCATACTGTGTTTTAGCTAACGCACCAAGCAGTTTTCCAACACAGGCAACCTTGAAAAATTACAAAACACATTGTAAAGTAAGTCTAAAAAATGAGAGCCAGACATTTACCCAAGATTAATTAATTAATTCAATTATCGTTCGGGACTCACCGTGCTTTCAGCTCTTCTGCCGCACCTCAAAGACCGCGTAGCTTGCATTCGCTCCTTTTCTCACAGTTTGAATATGCTGCCTTCAAAAGAATCTGTAATTTTGACAACTCCAACTTGAATCTACAAAAATCAAGCAATAAGGTAGAAATAACTTCAAATATACTTTGAATAAAGATCTTTCACAGCATACAGAATTAATAAAATAACATTAATTAATAATGTTGATTTTGTTTATTTAAAAAAAAGTAACTGTGTTGACTGTTGGATGTGGCTGACAATGCTGGACCTGCCTTGTCAAATAGTTCATAGATGACAATCTTAGCTGTCTGGTATATTATAAAATGTTATCTTGTCCCTTAAGGGTTATTAAGTCACAGTTGGGGGTACATGTAAATTCACAAAATATAACGTCCAGCCTTGTTAAATTTAGCATAGATAAATACATGAATTTAATTTTAATTTTAATAAATCAATCAATCCTCTGTACTGCTTCTTGTCCTCACAAGGGTCCCCGGGAGTGCTGGAGCCTATCCCAGCTGTCTTCGGGCAGTCGACAGGGTACACCCTGAACTGGTTGCCAGTCAATCGCAGGGCACACAGAGACAAGCAACCATCCGCTCTCACACTCAGACCTTGGACCAGTGACCAATCAACCTATCATGGATGTTTTTGGAAAGTGGGAGGAAACCGGCGAAAACCCTAGCAGGCACAGGGAGAACCTTGCACTTCTGTACTGTGATGCGGACTTGCTAACCAGTCCGCCACCGTGCCGCTTGTTCTAAAGAGTCCCAGAAAATAAAAACACCCGTCCCTTAGTCAAAAGCGGAAAAAGTCCAACAACAACCCGACCATAATTTGCATTGTTCCATAAGTTAAATCAATGTCAAACCTAATAAAAGCTGACTTCTGGTCCTCAAAAATCCTACACTTATTTTAGTCCTTTCACAATCTCGCAGCATAGGCTCCATGGCCATGTCTCTATCGTTTTGGCATCCATTGAATAGTTCTACTGAGAATAGTCTTCGGGTGGTTACTATTAGCATAGCATGCATTAAATATCAAAAAGGCTCCAGAACAAATTTTCAAACCCATGCCCGCTTAGCTCATCTATAACCCATACAGGACCCAGACATGGTTGACCAGCTCTAACCTATGCCCACTTATCCCACACATAACCCAAACAGGACCGATAAATGGTGACCACTTCTAACCCATGCCCACTTAGCCCACACATAACCCAAATAGGACCCAGACATGGTTGACCAGCTCTAACCCATGCCCACTTGGCCCATATACAGCCCATATGAGACCCTCACATGGTTGACCAGTTCTAACCCATGCCCACTTAGCCCACACATAACCCAAATAGGACCTATAAATGGTTTCAGTAGTAGATTCAGTAGTTTTTATCATTACAGCATTTTCCCCTCTGTATAATGGACAGACATTAGGAGTGTTTCCTTACACTTAGATACGTTTATACTGTGTATATTTGCATGCTTTTTATGAATGTCTGCTGCTAATGTTATACATTAACGGCTACATTACGCCGCCGACTCTGTGTGAGCTATATCTTTGCTGCTGTAACACCTCAAATTTCCCCATTGTGGGACTAATAAAGGACATCTTTATCTTTATCTTTACCAGTTCTAACCCATGCCCACTTAGCCCATACACAACCCGTATTGCACCCACAACATTTGCCCAGTTTAAGCCCATGCCCACCAATCCCAGATGGCGCCCACATGGAACCCTGTACCATTGCCCACTTCTAGCCCATTCCCACTTGGTACCCAGGAATCCCGCATTTACCCCATTTGGGGCCCAGTTGGACATGTTGGCTGGGTACAGTACTTTTATTCTTGCAGTATTTTTATCATTGCAGTATTTTCAATCATTCAGTATTTTTTTTATCATTGCAGCATTTTTATTTATTTCCCCTCTGAACCATAGACAGGCATTAGGAGTGTTTCCTTACACTTGTATATGTTGTGGGCTGTAAGTGTGTATATACATGGGGATCTGTGTATATACGTATATACTGTGTATATTTGCATGCTTTTTATGAATGCCTGCTGCCAATGTTATACATTAACGGCTACATTACGTCGGTGCCACTGTGTGATGTATATCTTTGCTGCTGTAACACTGCAAATGTCCCCGTTATGGGACAATTAAAAGACATCTTTATCTTTAGAAATTGAAGATTCACTTGCGAGGCCATTTTCAACACGGACCTTTCAAGAGAAGCTATATCGTCCAACACTCGGTCAGTGCTGTCTAAGTGCTGTGGATGGAAAAATAGACACTGGTAAGAGAAGTGACACCAATGCCCAAGTTCCAACTGCGTCCTTTAATGAATCAAATAATTTAGTACCCCGCACCACCACCACACATCGCTGCGTGGCAGTAGTGTACCTGCTTGGAGTACAGTTGTTTTACACCACTTGTGTTCCTGTGAGATTAACACAAGTAAAGTTAGCCACTGCCACATCGGTAGAAAAGATAGGCTTATCTTTCGTTGCCTTAATCGCAGCGTACACATCATTCCAAGCAATGCAGTCTGCATTAGGTGTTAATTTCATCATTACTTCTAAAAGGCATGTTGATGGAAGAGCTGTTGGAATTACTCATAGTAATGGTCTCGGACACATGCATGAAACACAGCTTTTAGTGCAACCAAAACTACACAACACAAAATCTCAATTCTTTATCCACGCGAAAATCATGTCAACCGAGAGACCCCTAATAGGGTAGGGTTGAGATGACTTTTTACAATGCACAAGGTGTATGTTGCTTGGGGAAACTGTCCTCGTTTTGGGCTTATGTTTCCCTGACAATTGTGTCGAGCACAGATCATACAGGCTCTTCAAAAAATCTTTTGAGAAAAAATTAAAACCCATATGTTGTATAAAATTGGTTTGGTTTGTCTTACCATACCATCCCTCCTGTTTGACATGTGTGTCAACATGTGTCAATATTGCGAAAAATATTTTTTGGAAGAATTGTTTTTTTTTTTTTTTTTTTTTTTCTGAACTGACATATATGCCATGAGTCAAAGTAGCTCCTTTTTCTAGCCATAGATTTTCTCTTGCATAAGACTTTGTTGTTACATGTCTGCAAGGATGTTGCCTCGCAGAACGTTATCTATCAGCGCACACACAGCCACACCTATGAATGGCTTGGTAGCTGCTTCTTCACCTCTTTTTTTTTTTTTTTTTTTCTCTCCTCTCTTCGTTTTATTTTGTAAGTCGACTATTTTTTGTGTACTAAGCTGACCAGCGAATTTATATTTTGTTATCCATGAGTTTAAATGTTTTACTTTTTCCGGACATTGGCTTTCTATAAATTTCCAGTCCTTACACGTCAATTGTTGTTTCGGATCCTTTTTGCTAGCTTTTTTACTGTTTGATTTCCCCATGTTTCCCTAAACTGTTCTCCAATCCCTGAACAGGCTGACAATTACTCTGTTTTAGGTAATTCCCAAGCTTCTGCTTCCCAGACAGTTGTCAGTTAAATTTCCTGTTCCAAAATGAGGTTGCAAGCCTCCATGCACACTTATTCATTCACACTATTTTTCCCCCTTTTTCCTTTTCCCGTTTTCTCTTTCCCATATTTCTCTTCCCTTTTTTTCCCTCTTTTTTTTCCCCTTTCAAACGCGCGTGGAGGATACACCCCTGTTATCCTCTCTCAGTTTTATAGACTATCTCTGTCTCTTCACGTAACATTGACTAGTATTCTTACGGTTTTACAGTTTTAAAGACTTACTCTGTCTAGTCCCCACAATATCCCCACGGAATTTAACTACTTATTTGCAGAGGAGTCCGCCCTCCTGTTAATGCAGAATTTAACTACGTACCCCTTCAAATGCCCACATTTATCACACTCATTCATCACATTCGGACTTCACACACTCACCCAAGATGAGCTGAACGTCTCTCTCCGCAGCCTCCCTTCAACTTTCAGCATCCAGTAGCAAAGTCGAGGACCAGGTCCAAAAAAAAGAAAGAATCCTCATCTTGTCGTGGCCACGATTGTCCCCGGTCGTCGGCTTCGCCCCTGGACGCCTCCAGTATGTTGGGTTCACGGCTCTGAAGGACCAATTTTATGTCAGGTTCGCCAATTTGACATATAGTGTTCGTAAGCTAAAAGGAGAGACAAACAGCTCTTGTGGAGACAGAAAGGTTAAACAAAGTTTATTTGACAACTTTATCTCCCTTCTGTTCCTCGATGTTTTTCATGCATTCCCTTTTATAACATCGAGGAATCAGATTACACTTCGAGAAATCAGATTACATTAAAGGGTGGTACAGTTCGTCTTCTCAAAAGCTGGTTTGGTCCGGTTCATCATTGGTGTGTCGTCGTGGGTCGCAGCTGACTTTGACGTCAGCATCTCTTATCAGGACCTAGCACGATGTTGCTTGCTTCAGACTTTGAGGCCAACTTCTTTATCAGGACTCATCACGATGTTGTTTACTTCATCCTCATTTCTGAAGAAGTGCCACCGCCCTTCTTTTCAACATGATATGTGCACCATGTATTGAAATAAAGTTGCGTCATGGCAAATGTATAATAACCTCCAAATATTATTCTAACATTCCCCCCTGTTTATTCTACATTTGCCCCAAATATTATCATCAATGGAATTTCCAAAGATTTAATTCCATCAAATCATTAGCTTGATAGCAAATGTAAACCCCTCTATTTTTCTTTGTTTAACTTTAATGTATTTGAGCGTTTTGGATTAACGAATAGGATCTCCCAAGTAAATTCAGTCATCATCATCAACTTGGTCATCACTGTCTCCTCCATCACCAGCACCTCTGTAATTAATCAAAGGATATATTTCCTGTCGTTTGGAATTTGTTGGAGCGAGAGCTGTTGAGATAAATCGGAAAAGCAAAACGCGAATGCAGGGAATACAACAACATCCACACAGTACAAGGATTGAGGTGAACATTGTTATAGAAATCATTACAGAAAATACCATATTTTTATATTTACCAAACGTTTTGTTCCACCACTCATCCCATGCAGAGGTAGTCACACCTGAGTGTTCCTTCAGCTTATGCTTCAGGGTGCGCAAGCCTGCAATGGCTCTTGTGAGGGACCCTTCCGGAGAAGTGTTGTTAGGAATGAAAGTACAACCATTGATCCCCAATCATGGCGCAAACCCCTCCTCTCTCTGCCAACAGCATGTCCACCGCGATGCGGTTTTGAAATGCCATGAGTGATGTTGCTGCCAATTGTTCTTTTGGACCAATTTTACGTCACCCGAGATGGAAGGACGACGAAGGATCAATTGTTCTTTAATAGCTATAAATCCTTCTTCAATGAAGTTCCCCAATCTTTGCACGTTATAGTGTATGTAATTTATTCGATCCACACTCTTATTCGGTGTAATCCAAAGAAGAATGGACTCGAACCCTGCTGCGATTTGATTTACCAACTCATACTCATCTGGCACGCCCCTTGGTTGGCCAAATGCATCCAAATAGGTCATATCACCATCCCTCCAGGAAGCACTTCGTCTTTTCCTGGCGTAATAATAGGGGTATTCGTCGGCTTCAACTGCCCTTTGAATATCCCTTGCTGTGGATGGAAAAATAGACACTGGTAAGAGAAGTGACACCAATGCCCAAGTTCCAACTGCGTCCTTTAATGAATCAAATAATTTAGTACCCCGCACCACCACCACACATCGCTGCGTGGCAGTAGTGTACCTGCTTGGAGTACAGTTGTTTTACACCACTTGTGTTCCTGTGAGATTAACACAAGTAAAGTTAGCCACTGCCACATCGGTAGAAAAGATAGGCTTATCTTTCGTTGCCTTAATCGCAGCGTACACATCATTCCAAGCAATGCAGTCTGCATTAGGTGTTAATTTCATCATTACTTCTAAAAGGCATGTTGATGGAAGAGCTGTTGGAATTACTCATAGTAATGGTCTCGGACACATGCATGAAACACAGCTTTTAGTGCAACCAAAACTACACAACACAAAATCTCAATTCTTTATCCACGCGAAAATCATGTCAACCGAGAGACCCCTAATAGGGTAGGGTTGAGATGACTTTTTACAATGCACAAGGTGTATGTTGCTTGGGGAAACTGTCCTCGTTTTGGGCTTATGTTTCCCTGACAATTGTGTCGAGCACAGATCATACAGGCTCTTCAAAAAATCTTTTGAGAAAAAATTAAAACCCATATGTTGTATAAAATTGGTTTGGTTTGTCTTACCATACCATCCCTCCTGTTTGACATGTGTGTCAACATGTGTCAATATTGCGAAAAATATTTTTTGGAAGAATTGTTTTTTTTTTTTTTTTTTTTTTCTGAACTGACATATATGCCATGAGTCAAAGTAGCTCCTTTTTCTAGCCATAGATTTTCTCTTGCATAAGACTTTGTTGTTACATGTCTGCAAGGATGTTGCCTCGCAGAACGTTATCTATCAGCGCACACACAGCCACACCTATGAATGGCTTGGTAGCTGCTTCTTCACCTCTTTTTTTTTTTTTTCTCTCCTCTCTTCGTTTTATTTTGTAAGTCGACTATTTTTTGTGTACTAAGCTGACCAGCGAATTTATATTTTGTTATCCATGAGTTTAAATGTTTTACTTTTTCCGGACATTGGCTTTCTATAAATTTCCAGTCCTTACACGTCAATTGTTGTTTCGGATCCTTTTTGCTAGCTTTTTTACTGTTTGATTTCCCCATGTTTCCCTAAACTGTTCTCCAATCCCTGAACAGGCTGACAATTACTCTGTTTTAGGTAATTCCCAAGCTTCTGCTTCCCAGACAGTTGTCAGTTAAATTTCCTGTTCCAAAATGAGGTTGCAAGCCTCCATGCACACTTATTCATTCACACTATTTTCCCCCCTTTTTCCTTTTCCCGTTTTCTCTTTCCTTTTTTTCCCTCTTTTTTTTCCCCTTTCAAACGCGCGTGGAGGATACACCCCTGTTATCCTCTCTCAGTTTTATAGACTATCTCTGTCTCTTCACGTAACATTGACTAGTATTCTTACGGTTTTACAGTTTTAAAGACTTACTCTGTCTAGTCCCCACAATATCCCCACGGAATTTAACTACTTATTTGCAGAGGAGTCCGCCCTCCTGTTAATGCAGAATTTAACTACGTACCCCTTCAAATGCCCACATTTATCACACTCATTCATCACATTCGGACTTCACACACTCACCCAAGATGAGCTGAACGTCTCTCTCCGCAGCCTCCCTTCAACTTTCAGCATCCAGTAGCAAAGTCGAGGACCAGGTCCAAAAAAAAGAAAGAATCCTCATCTTGTCGTGGCCACGATTGTCCCCGGTCGTCGGCTTCGCCCCTGGACGCCTCCAGTATGTTGGGTTCACGGCTCTGAAGGACCAATTTTATGTCAGGTTCGCCAATTTGACATATAGTGTTCGTAAGCTAAAAGGAGAGACAAACAGCTCTTGTGGAGACAGAAAGGTTAAACAAAGTTTATTTGACAACTTTATCTCCCTTCTGTTCCTCGATGTTTTTCATGCATTCCCTTTTATAACATCGAGGAATCAGATTACACTTCGAGAAATCAGATTACATTAAAGGGTGGTACAGTTCGTCTTCTCAAAAGCTGGTTTGGTCCGGTTCATCATTGGTGTGTCGTCGTGGGTCGCAGCTGACTTTGACGTCAGCATCTCTTATCAGGACCTAGCACGATGTTGCTTGCTTCAGACTTTGAGGCCAACTTCTTTATCAGGACTCATCACGATGTTGTTTACTTCATCCTCATTTCTGAAGAAGTGCCACCGCCCTTCTTTTCAACATGATATGTGCACCATGTATTGAAATAAAGTTGCGTCATGGCAAATGTATAATAACCTCCAAATATTATTCTAACACTAATAGAGTAAAATATGGGATAAAATACATCTTCTACCTAACACAAATTATCCTGACATTTGGAATTTCAAGAAGTGATTTGAAGTGAAAATTATGCATTTTGTGAATGATGTTGTAACAAGTGGGACAGTTGTTGCAAAATTGACTCAAAGCGTCATTGTGCATACAGTCTGCAGGACCTGTGGAACGCACTAATGGGACTGTTAAGGGCAGACTTATCAAGACAATGAGGGAAAAAAAGGAGACAATGACCAGACTGTGTTTCAATCACAACAATGAGGATAGTGCCAGCCGAAGTTAGGACACTATCCCCTATCGACTCTCAGGTTCATCAGAACCACCAGCGACTGGCACATCAGTCCCAGTCCACATGGGAAACATGTTTTGACCAAAAAAAAAAAAAAAAAAAAAAAGACGCAATTACTGGCCAGTGTGTTCTGATCCACAGAGAAATCACGTCCGTGTGGGAGACCAACTCTTCTTCAAGGTGCTGAAACGACTTCGTTGGGACAAGTGAATGCTGAGATGGCCCTCGCCAGATGATTGCAGTGACCCCGACGGCAGCAAAGGTCGCGGGGCGTGGCAGCTGGATCCACCAGTTGCAGTACAAGCTTCTCCGGTTTCCAGCTAAAGGCCGAGCAACGCGAATCCCTCGAACAGGAGCCCACCTGAGTCACAATATCGGACCACACGCACATCGGAACCGCACAACCAGCCACAAATACGAATGTTGAAGCCACAGAACAAAAAGATTAGATATTGTTTGGAAATTAATGACGTACATAAAGAATTTTAGCCTTGATTGGAGAACATTACTGCATTTACATTTTTAATAAAATGAAACAATTATTGATGTTATGACCACTACGAAGAATTTGAAAGACAATATATCGGGATAATTATGGTTTTCATTTTTGTTATGTGTAGTCTGTTCATGTTGCATTATTCTTATGACAAAGATGATTATTAACTGCATGTTTGTTGCCCAAATGTACCATTACAACCTGATTGATGTTGAGAATGACGAATTCGAACTGGACAATGACAAACTCGAACTGGACACTGAAACCTAAATAACACATGGACCCTTTTGCCCCTGCCCCCACACATGCACACACATACACCACACACGAAGATCCGGGAGGTAAAGACGGCTGTCCCCTCCTACAACGAGGCAAGGGCCTCCATCAAGTCGCCGCAGAGACAAGCTCTGCGTGGAGACAAACTCTGCGTGGAGACAGTTTTGTTATTTTTCACTAGGTATATTGAAGTTTTTTTATGTTTTATTCCCAAGTGACCAACATACCATGAGAATCTCGTTCCACGCCGGAAGGGAGGTGGGGAATTTTGTCCCTACTGAGGGTTTTCGCCCCTCCACGGATGACCACACTGTTGTATGATTTCATTATGATGATCTGTCTTAAAGCCGTAAGGACATGATTTAAACCCACAAACGGGGGAATGTGAGATGGGATGAGGATATGTAAATAGTTTGTGTATTTCTAATCATGTTTTTATACACTATTTGTATCAGTTATAATTGCGCACACACACACAGACACTCACATTATTGCTTTAGCACACACGCGCACAACTGGAACACACGCACACACTTTAGTTTCGAATTCCTGACTGACTACTGTGGTTGATTGCTTCCTGCCTGCCTGCTAGAATTTCAGACAGACCTCCATTGTCTGCTTAGGTTGCTGATAAAAGACCGAACGGGTGGTAGAGAGTGAGAGAGAGTGCGCGAGATTGAACTGGCAAGACGCCTGCTTCACCTCCTGACTTCCTCTCCCATTCGCGAATGGTCAAAAACAAAACTCTAACTGGTTTGGTCTGGATTTATGCCACCTTCAGTCTAAAAATGGCGTCAGGACGTTTTAAACCTGACAGTTGCCTTGAGATCTCCGAGCTCGAACTGCCCTATTCCCACCTTGATCACAAGCTCCCATGAACCACTTGGACAGGGTTGCCTGTGTCCTTCTCGTTGATGTCCTTTGTGGCTCCATTCCTTTTCAGTGCTCCTAAAACAAAAAAGACAAGAAGCCAACTTAGTAAAGCTATTTAATGATTGTGAAACCTTATGGGACATGCTGAAATGTCTTCACACCACAATCCCTTAAAAAAAAAATTAAAAAAAAAATATATTACCGTATAGAACATCAGAAAAAGGCAGGTCTCGGCGCTTGTTCTTGCTACGATGTCCAAAGAGATTGTACTTCAGAGACAGAGGATTTGTCATGATGAACGCCATCATTGTTCTGACACTATCGTCCAATCCACCAATACCTGCAACCATTATAACATGGGTGTCACTCGATCCAGATAATCATCACACACTTAAAAATATTTTGGCAGTTAAACTGGGTATGATAAACGTCACAGGAAAGGAATTGTCGATTAAGTGAACAGCTTCGGTAACGCCATATACACTCAAAGGGCAAGAGCACAACATTCTACCAAAATGATTATGATTAGGGAGGTAACGATTCACTCAAGCCCCGATTCGATTTTTGATTTTCAGTTCCCGATTTCGATTCGATATTTTAATTGTTTTAAGTTGCTGCCACGTTTGTCTCTGTGCGCTCGTGTGATGCTGCAGCGATCCACAAACAAAATATGTCTATACGTCTTGTGCATTTTGAATGGAACCAAAAAACAATACACGATGCCAAATTGTACTATTATTATGAAACTGCCTATGAGTAGTAAAAGAAATACTTGTAAAAATATTTCACATTTTTAGAGCCCCAATACATTCTTTTAAATATAGAAGGGACTGAAATCATGTGAAAATTGAGTCTTTTTCTCAGTTTCCGACTTGGGGTGAACACATTCGGCTTATCATAGTTGCAGTTGACCATCTTGAACTCTGAAGTCTTTCAACTCGGCCTTCCGAATCAGGGTTTTAGAGGTGGGGCTATTTAGTGATACAGTAGGATGGTTTGATCTCTGTAGCTCCAGAATCAGGAATGTACTGGGACTGGGGTTCCTACTTGGGTTTAGGGTACCTAATTTTATATTTCAAGAAATTAAATAATTATTTATAATTTTGAAGATAATACATTAAAATTTCATCATTTTCATACCTGCATTAGATCCTGCAGTAGACTCACAGACTCAACACGTTGGACGTACTCAAGGACCTTCTGCAGCGCCTCTCTTGGTTAGGAAGCTTTTTCTCTGTGACAATCCATGGGGAGGTGTAGATGGTACTTCGTCATCACAGGCTTCAGACTCGTCACTTGAGAAAACATCCCTGCAATGGATGCATAGACACTTGGGCATGAATGTCATTTAACAACAAAAGCTAGAACAAAAAGCTTTGCATTTAAAAGAATACATCTGTGATGGGGAAGCCAGGTTAAAGTGTTAATTTTATAATTATGTAATTAGCTGCAGGTTAGTCTAGTGAAGGTGTAATCACTTCTATTTTGGAGCATAGCTTTTGCTCTGTCCAATCATTGCCTCACCTGCTGAAACCCACATTCGGGTATTTTACAAACCAAAAACTTAAATACCTGTACAGCTCTCATTTTTAACTTATTTTCTCTAACCTTTACCCACAAAATTTGAATATTCAAAATAAAAGTACACAAAGAAGTCACAATTTTTCCACATTAGTTACTTACGTAGTTCCTCTCAAATGCAGCTCAACACTGCATTGAATTAGAGCTTGATAAGCCTACACACAAAACATACAAAGCACATTGTGGCATGATTCTGAATGAGCCAATCTAGCATTTCAACATCTGTTCAACTGTTGGAATTTTAACTATTATCTGACTCTATTAATCAACATTCATCCAACAATTATGCGCGCTCGTTTTGGACACTGCATTGAATTAGAGCTTGATAAACCCACACACAAAACATACAAAGCACATTGTGGCATGATTCTGAATGAGCCAATCTAGCATTTCAATATCTGTTCAACTTTCATCTTGAATTTCTATTATTTAAATAACAGGCAACATTCAACAGTTAATATGTTTTGCTTTACTTACCCAAATCAAACACATCACAAAAAAGCCTTAAATGAGCTAGTGGAGTAGATTGTATTAATTTGAGTGAAAGCTTAAGTCTTTTGGAGAATTTTGGAGAGAGATCGAGGGACACTGTGTTTAGCGTCGTAGGCCCAATGCTAACAATATGTAGCTCGTTGTAAAGGTCCTCATAAAAATAAATAAAACACACAACGCTTATCAGTATTATTAAAAGGGTGATTATAATGTACTTAAGTTTTCCCCAAAATAATTCGAGTACGTACGTTGTTGATATACCCTCTGTGTTCTCGTCACTTATCATTTTAGCATACTGTGTTTTAGCTAACGCACCAAGCAGTTTTCCAACACAGGCAACCTTGAAAAATTACAAAACACATTGTAAAGTAAGTCTAAAAAATGAGAGCCAGACATTTACCCAAGATTAATTAATTAATTCAATTATCGTTCGGGACTCACCGTGCTTTCAGCTCTTCTGCCGCACCTCAAAGACCGCGTAGCTTGCATTCGCTCCTTTTCTCACAGTTTGAATATGCTGCCTTCAAAAGAATCTGTAATTTTGACAACTCCAACTTGAATCTACAAAAATCAAGCAATAAGGTAGAAATAACTTCAAATATACTTTGAATAAAGATCTTTCACAGCATACAGAATTAATAAAATAACATTAATTAATAATGTTGATTTTGTTTATTTAAAAAAAAGTAACTGTGTTGACTGTTGGATGTGGCTGACAATGCTGGACCTGCCTTGTCAAATAGTTCATAGATGACAATCTTAGCTGTCTGGTATATTATAAAATGTTATCTTGTCCCTTAAGGGTTATTAAGTCACAGTTGGGGGTACATGTAAATTCACAAAATATAACGTCCAGCCTTGTTAAATTTAGCATAGATAAATACATGAATTTAATTTTAATTTTAATAAATCAATCAATCCTCTGTACTGCTTCTTGTCCTCACAAGGGTCCCCGGGAGTGCTGGAGCCTATCCCAGCTGTCTTCGGGCAGTCGACAGGGTACACCCTGAACTGGTTGCCAGTCAATCGCAGGGCACACAGAGACAAGCAACCATCCGCTCTCACACTCAGACCTTGGACCAGTGACCAATCAACCTATCATGGATGTTTTTGGAAAGTGGGAGGAAACCGGCGAAAACCCTAGCAGGCACAGGGAGAACCTTGCACTTCTGTACTGTGATGCGGACTTGCTAACCAGTCCGCCACCGTGCCGCTTGTTCTAAAGAGTCCCAGAAAATAAAAACAACCGTCCCTTAGTCAAAAGCGGAAAAAGTCCAACAACAACCCGACCATAATTTGCATTGTTCCATAAGTTAAATCAATGTCAAACCTAATAAAAGCTGACTTCTGGTCCTCAAAAATCCTACACTTATTTTAGTCCTTTCACAATCTCGCAGCATAGGCTCCATGGCCATGTCTCTATCGTTTTGGCATCCATTGAATAGTTCTACTGAGAATAGTCTTCGGGTGGTTACTATTAGCATAGCATGCATTAAATATCAAAAAGGCTCCAGAACAAATTTTCAAACCCATGCCCGCTTAGCTCATCTATAACCCATACAGGACCCAGACATGGTTGACCAGCTCTAACCTATGCCCACTTATCCCACACATAACCCAAACAGGACCGATAAATGGTGACCACTTCTAACCCATGCCCACTTAGCCCACACATAACCCAAATAGGACCCAGACATGGTTGACCAGCTCTAACCCATGCCCACTTGGCCCATATACAGCCCATATGAGACCCTCACATGGTTGACCAGTTCTAACCCATGCCCACTTAGCCCACACATAACCCAAATAGGACCTATAAATGGTTTCAGTAGTAGATTCAGTAGTTTTTATCATTACAGCATTTTCCCCTCTGTATAATGGACAGACATTAGGAGTGTTTCCTTACACTTAGATACGTTTATACTGTGTATATTTGCATGCTTTTTATGAATGTCTGCTGCTAATGTTATACATTAACGGCTACATTACGCCGCCGACTCTGTGTGAGCTATATCTTTGCTGCTGTAACACCTCAAATTTCCCCATTGTGGGACTAATAAAGGACATCTTTATCTTTATCTTTACCAGTTCTAACCCATGCCCACTTAGCCCATACACAACCCGTATTGCACCCACAACATTTGCCCAGTTTAAGCCCATGCCCACCAATCCCAGATGGCGCCCACATGGAACCCTGTACCATTGCCCACTTCTAGCCCATTCCCACTTGGTACCCAGGAATCCCGCATTTACCCCATTTGGGGCCCAGTTGGACATGTTGGCTGGGTACAGTACTTTTATTCTTGCAGTATTTTTATCATTGCAGTATTTTCAATCATTCAGTATTTTTTTTATCATTGCAGCATTTTTATTTATTTCCCCTCTGAACCATAGACAGGCATTAGGAGTGTTTCCTTACACTTGTATATGTTGTGGGCTGTAAGTGTGTATATACATGGGGATCTGTGTATATACGTATATACTGTGTATATTTGCATGCTTTTTATGAATGCCTGCTGCCAATGTTATACATTAACGGCTACATTACGTCGGTGCCACTGTGTGATGTATATCTTTGCTGCTGTAACACTGCAAATGTCCCCGTTATGGGACAATTAAAAGACATCTTTATCTTTAGAAATTGAAGATTCACTTGCGAGGCCATTTTCAACACGGACCTTTCAAGAGAAGCTATATCGTCCAACACTCGGTCAGTGCTGTCTAAGTGCTTTTCTGTATATTGTTTGTCCACCCGTGGTGTCATAAATTATGGTATTATGAGGCGGATTTATTCAAGTAGGACTAAGTAGGACTTCATTGAAGGCCCAGGTGTGAAATGCATGGCCCTCCACTGGTTCAAATAATATCTAAAACTAAATTACCAGTTACATGTGCAATTTCAATATTCAACAATTATCTCAACAAAAAAGGACAATCTGAATTTTTTTTAAATGCACAATAAAACAGAAAAGCCATTTCCGGGTATTTTACAATTCAGTCTTCATTGGGGAAAAAACATTCAACAATTTGCTTTTCTTATTTAATACATAGTTCAGCACAGCAGGTGGCGGACAAGCACCTTAAAACGTCATTCGCCTACACAAGGAAGAAGAACATGCCCGAGGCGCTCCCGTGTCCTCGTCTTTCGGTCAACCTGAGAATAATGTTCTTGAGGATTAAAGTTTATAAATGTAAGTATGATGTGATTTTTTATTTTATTTTATGTTGTTGAACAGTGTTTTTGTTTATTTTATAATTTCGTCATTAAAAGGCTGTGGCGGTTGGAGAGTCAGCTTCGTGTTAGGGCGTGTTAAAGATCCCGATACCCACACTACACCCTCATTGAAGTATATACGAGTAAAATTATTCGAGCGCGCAGCCAAAGTATATTGTCCACAATTATTTGCGGACTTAACCAAAATCCCATTGAACTGGCGATGTTCGGTGGAATTCTTGTGCCCATGCTGAAAAAAATTCTCTTCAAATGTACATATCAAATTATGACATTATGATAAACAGTTGCATGTGTGCAATTTCGGTCACTCTTTTTAAGTCACCTACGTGTTTTGTCCGAGTGCAGCTAGCGTACTTAGCGACCTTGTGTGCATGCGCCGCAGATTGTGAGAGCGCCTCAAATAGTACAAATGAAGCTATAGCTTGTTCCGGTGGGTCCCAAGCCAGGGTTTTTTCTTAACTACCACATTACTTAAGTTTTAATATCACTCTCAACGTCAAAATTGTTACAAATAAATACATAATGATAACGTGCCGCCAAGCTCGATGACATAGGAGGCGGAAGTTGGTGTCGTCACACGCATTGTCCCAATTTTGCAATATCGGTACGCTTGGAACCTGTGCTCTGCAACACCCCATGTACACGTCAACGAGGAACGTATGGTGTAGAGTGTTTATTGCGATTGGGCCATTCTTTGTCACGGTCTTCTCTCTGACAAATTGGCATATTTAGCAGCCAAAATATAATGAGCCGTTGCTGTGATAGTAGTTGCAGCCCAAGGTTATTTTAGTAAACGAAAATGAACTCAAAACTTGAATAGAAAAAAATAAAATTCGATAATGAAAAAAATACAGTGAACCCTCGGTTATCGCGGTTAATGGGGACCGAGACCACCCGCGAAAACTGAAAATCCGCGAAGTAGCGGCGCACCTTAAAAAATGCTTAAAAAAAAAAAGTGCGAAGTAGTGGTGCACCTTCAAAAATGCTTAAAAAAAATAAATAATAAATATGTATATATATATATATATATATATATATACACGGGTAGAGAGAGAGAGAGTGAAATTCATGCTATAACAAAAAAAAAAAAATTATTATTAAAACTTATTATTTTTTTATTCCCCAGCCATTATTTTTGTATTTATTCAATTACTTCTTTTTGTATTTTTTTAATTACTTCGACCTTTACCTGCTGGTACGCCGTCCGGTGTGCCCTGTGAAATGAAAGGTGGCATTCTTCATTTATTTTTTTTATTCATTTATTCATTCATAACTGACAGCCTCGCGCTCCGCTCGTGCTCGGGCGGAAGAGGTGCTCCTCTTCGGCTTAATTGTCATGCACGCCGGACCTGCTCCCCCGAAGCGTGTCTCCGTTCGGTTGAACTCGGTTTCATTTCGCCCCGCCTGTGCCCGGGGAAGGTGCTTCTCTTCGGCTTAACTGTGACGCGAGCATGCCCTCCTCCTCCGGAGCTTCCATTCGGTTAAACTTAGGGGCCGCTTGACACCGCCCGTGCCCGGGGAAGGTGCTCCTCTTCGGCTTAACTGCCACGCACGCCGGCCGGCCTCCTCCGGAGCTCTCGTACGCTCCCGAACAGAGCGAAATGTCGCCCCGCTAGTGCCCGGGCGGAAGTTGTTCCTCTTCGGCTTAACTGCCACGCACGCTGGCCGGAGCTCTGGTACGGTCCGAACCGCGCGAAACGTCGCCCCAAATCGTGCCCGGGGGAACGTGCTCTTCTTCGTCCACTCTCCTCTTCGCCCACGCTCTTCTTCGGCGCATGCCGGCCGTCTAACAGCTCCAGCGCCCCGTCGTGCCGCTCGGCGAAACTACAATGCCCCCGAATATTTTTTAGACCCGCGAAGCACTGAACCCGCGAAAGGTGAACCGCGAAGTAGCGAGGGTTCACTGTAAAATGAAAATGCTCTTTCAAAAATTAAAACTATCTAAAACTAGTGATGGCAAAATGAAGCCCCATAAAGCAGCCAAGCCCTGCAGGGAAATACTTCACACACGAATGGGCTTCGAGATGCTTCATTTTTCTTGACTACGCCATCCCGTGGACAGAAAAATGTATAACATGCTTGGTGCATGCAATAAAATGGTGAGCTGTAAATCATGCTCTGCTTACCAAACAATATGTATTTGAAGAGTGATTTTAATTGTTCTGTTTTACTTTGTCTTCTCACTTCTCCAATATTCAGACAGCTCCGCAGAGACCAACGTTTCACCCCCACACTGATATAAAATGGACCCAACCGTTTGGGTCTCTTTCCAAATTTGGTACCAAAGCCTCCCCCACAGTGCGGCAGCTATCTTGAATTGGCCCGTTCCCAGAGAGTTTTACTTCATTCAGTGTCATTCAGTATTATTCAAAATCTTTCAGTGTCATTCCAAATCATTCAATGTCATTCACGATCTTTCCACATCCTTCCACCTTCCATCGTTCAGTGTCATTCCACATTCTCTTTGATATATAACATAACATAACAATAACATAATCCTGGGTCAGCAGACACCTAATTAATGTGTTAATACATGATACATTTTTATATAAGCAACACTTATGATTGTAACGTATTTTTAATTCTTTCTAGGCGGGAACTGTCCGAACAAAAAATTCATGCAATTTGTAATTATACACTTTGTCATACAAAAAGTCACTCAGGGCAAGAGAAAAAGAATTGTCACTTGCCCAAGTTGGGCAAGTAATTTGGCCACTCGGGCAAGGCCAATTTTAGTGGCACTTGCCCTATGGGGAAGCAGTTTTTAAAGTTAACTTCGAACCCTGTGATGGTGTCTTGTGACCAGTCTTAATCAGCTGATGTTCCATGAAGGCGTGCCTTACCTGTCACAAGAATGAAGGCAAGTCACGCCCCCCGCTGTCCGTTCACTCCGCCAAGATGCTGCTCCAGGTGGTAGAGAGGATGAAGGCTCCCTTGTCTCTGTTCATGGTTTTTATGCCTCGCTTGCAGATCTCAATTGCTTCTTTGATCCAGCGCTGTAGTTTGTTCTCTCCGGTGCGGATGACCCTGCCCTTCTCCCAGTCCATGATGTGGTTTTCCCTTTTGCAGTGGTCAGTGATTGCTGATTTGTAATGTTCATGTTGTGCTTGTTCTTTTACTGCTCTGATTTTTTAATTTTTTTGACAGGTAAGTCACACCCTCATGGAACATCAGCTGATAAAGACGGGTCTCAAGACACCATCATGCGACACTCTGAAGAAGGCGAAAGACTCGCCGAAACATGTCAGGTAAAAAATTAACCTAAAACATAATTGTCTGCTTTTAATGAATCAGTCAAATATCAATAATAAGAAGACAAAATGAACCTAATACAAATAAATGAATGCTTAATAACTCCCCTGGACATGCTCCTAAAAATCCAAACCTTCACCTGTAAATAAAACGTCCCGACCTGAAGACATCTTAATGTTATTATTTTGTTATACACACAGCGCCGCCAAGTGGAATAAAAAATTTGTTTTTATTTTAATTTTCACGTACTGCACGGTGCCCTTTTGACGAATCCGACTGAAAATTAGTCAGAAAAGACTCACTTACTCTCTGCCGAATTTTGTGACGTTTTGGCAAAAGGCGTGGCTATTAAGGTGCTGAAAAGTCCGATTGTACTCTGTGGCAACAAAAGCTCCGGCAACATTACTCAGATGATACTATCTTCTCGAAGTTGTACACATTTGAGGATACTTCAGCCCTGAAGACATCCACCAACTTATTTTTCATCGTAGTAGTAGCGCCACCAACTGGTAAAAGCTAATACAAGTTATTTTTTTGGATGTTTTTCTCCGTGCAACTCAACAAGGTCGCCTTTATATATGCTCTATATGCTCGGATGACTGTTTCGGCCATGAGGATGTCACAATACGAAATTCATCCTTTTTCGTGAAAAGTTGTGGGAGTGGCATTGCACTGTTCGGCAATAAAACAACGCTGATTATGAGGTTCTAAATATGAACGACAACTCGTGAAACTTTACACACACATCAGGCAGAGCAAATTTATCAATATTTTATACGTTAGTTGTGCAGCTATTTTGAAATGGCTCGCCATGGCCCTCGAGAAATGTTAAAAAAAGCAGCCCTGGTTGAGTGTTTCACCTCGCTTTTTGTAAATTTTATGGAGTACAGTGAACCCTCGGTTATCGCGGTTAATGGGGACCGAGACCACCCGCGAAAACTGAAAATCCGCGAAGTAGCGGCGCACCTTCAAAAATGCTTAAAAAAAAATACAATATATATAATAAATATATAAATATATATATATATATATATATATATATACGGGGAGAGAGAGAGAGAGTGAAATTGATGTTATAACAAAAAAAACAAATTATTATTAAAACGTATTATTTTTTTATTCCCCAGCCATTCTTTTTGTATTTATTTAATTACTCAGACTTTTACCTGCTGGTACGCCGTCTGGTGTGCCCTGTGAAATGAAAGGTGCCATTCTTTCTTTCTTTATTTATTTATTCATTTATTCATTCATAACTGACAGCTTCGCGCTCCGCTCGTGCCCGGGCGGAAGAGGTGCTCCAATTCGGCTTAACTGTGACACACGCCCACCCTCCTCCCCCGGAGCTTCCATTCGGTTAAACTTAGGGGCCGCTTGGCACCGCCCGTGCCCGGGGAAGGTGCTCCTCTTCGGCTTACTGTGACGCGAGCATGCCCTCCTCCTCCGGAGCTTCCATTCGGTTAAACTTAGGGGCCGCTTGGAACCGCCCGTGCCCGGGGAAGGTGCTCCTCTTCGGCTTACTGTGACGCGAGCATGCCCTCCTCCTCCGGAGCTTCCATTCGGTTAAACTTAGGGGCCGCTTGGCACCGCCTGTGCCCCGGGGAAGGTGCTCCTCTACGGCTTAACTGCCACGCACGCCGGCCGGAGCTCTGGTACTGTCCGAACCGCGCGAAACGTCGCCACCGATCGTGTCCGGGGGAACGTGCTCTTCTTCGTCCACTCTCCTCTTCGCCCACGCTCTTCTTTGGCGCACGCCGGCCGTCTAACCGCTCCAGCGCCCCGTCGTGCCGCTCGGCGAAACTACAATGCCCCCGAATATTTTTTAGACCCGCGAAGCACTGAACCCGCGAAAGGTGAACCGCCAAGTTGCGAGGGTTCACTGTATGTATAAGACCAAGACCTACAAAAAAGACTCTTGGAGCAATGAGCTAGGTTTTACAGGAAGTCGGCCATTTTGAATTTACTTAAAAGGGGGCGGGTCACCACAATGGACTTTGTGTAGAAATTATTATTGGGGCCCGAGCAGCGACCGCGGCGAGGTCCCTATTGTTTTTGTAGAAATTATTATTAGGGCCCGAGCAGCGACCGCTACGAGGTCCCCATTGTTTTTGTGGAAATTATTATTATTATTATTATTAGGGCCCGAGCAGTGACCTGTTTATTTTTTTTAAGCATTTTTGAAGGTGCGCCGCTACTTCGCGGATTTTCAGTTTTCGCGGGTGGTCTCGGTCCCCGTTAACCGCGATAACCGAGGGTTCACTGTACTCCATAAAATTTACAAAAAGCGAGGTGAAACACTCAACCAGAGCTGCTTTTCTTAACATTTCTCGAGGGCCATGGCGAGCCATTTCAAAAAAGCTGCACAACTGACGTATAAAATATTGATAAATTTGCTCGGCCTGATGTGTGTGTAAAGTTTTACAAGTTGTCGTTCATATTTAGAACCTCATAATCAGCTTTGTTTTATTGCCGAACAGTGCAATGCCACTCCCACAACTTTTCATGAAAAAGGACGAATTTCGTATTGTGACATCCTCATGGCCGAAACAGTCATCCGAGCATATATGAGGGCGACCTTGTTGAGTTGCACGGAGAAAAACATCCAAGAAAATAACTTGTATTAGCTTTTACCAGTTGGTGGCGCTACTACTACGATGTAAAATAAGTTGGTAGATGTCTTCAGGGCTGAAGTATCCTCAAATGTGTACAACTTCGAGAAGATAGGATCATCTGAGTCATGTTGCCGGAGCTTTTGTTGCCACAGAGTACAATCGGACTTTTCAGCACCTTAATAGCCACGCCTTTTGCCAAAACGTCACAAAATTCGGCAGAGAGTAAGATCATTGTCTTGAGTCTTTTCTGACTAATTTTCAGTCGGATTCGTCAAAAGGGCACCGTGCAGTACGTGAAAATTAAAATAAAAACAAATTTTTGATTCCACTTGGCGGCACTGTGTGTATAACAAAATAATAACATTACGATGTCTTCAGGTCGGGACGTTTTATTTACAGGTGAAGGTTTGGATTTTTAGGAGCATGTGCAGGGGAGTTATTAAGCATTCATTTATTTGTATTAGGTTCATTTTGTCTTCTTATTATTGATATTTGACTGATTCATTAAAAGCAGACAATTATGTTTTAGGTTAATTTTTTACCTGACATGTTTCGGCGAGTCTTTCGCCTTCTTCAGAGTGTCGCATGATGGTGTCTTGAGCTGATGTTCCATGAGGGTGTGACTTACCTGTCAAAAAAATGAAAAAAATCAGAGCAGTAAAAGAACAAGCACAACATGAACATTACAAATCAGCAATCACTGACCACTGCAAAAGGGAAAACCACATCATGGACCGGGAGAAGGGCAGGGTCATCCGCACAGAAGAGAACAAACAACAGCGCTGGATCAGAGAGGCCATTGAGATCTGCAAGCGAGGCATAAAAACCATGAACAGAGACAAGGGAGCCTTCATCCTCTCTACCACCTGGACCAGCATCTTGGCGGAGTGAACGGACAGCGGGGGGCGTGACTTGCCTTCATTCTTGTGACAGGTAAGTCACGCCCTCATGGAACATCAGCTGATAAAGACGGGTCACAAGACAGCATCATGTGACACTCTGAAGAAGGCGAAAGACTTTCGTATTGTGACATGCTCAAGGCCTAAACACTCATCCGAGCAAATATAAGGTAGATTTTGTTCACCTGCCCGGAGAAAAACATCAACGAAAATAATTTGTATTTGTTTTAACCAGTTGGTGGCGCTACCACTGCGATCAAAAATAAGTTGGCAGCCGTCTTCAGGGCCTGAATATCCTCAAATGTGAAAAATTTCGAGAAGATGGATCATCTGAATCATTTTGCAGGAACTTTTGTTGCCACGGAGAATAATCAGACTCTGTGGCACCGTAATAGCCACGCCCTTCGAAGGAAAGTCACAAAAATAGGGATAGAGTAAGATCAATGTCTTGAGTCTTTTCTAGCCAATTTTCAATCAGATTCGTTAAAAGGGCACCGTGCAGTACGTCAAAATGTAAAAAATGATATTGATTGGCGCAAGGTGTATAACTGAATATCAACATATAGATGTCTTCAGGTACAGACTTTTTATGTACATGTGAAGTTTTGGATTTTTAGCAGCATGTGCAGGAGAGTTATTAAGCATTTTGTCCATTGCGGCGAAGGAAATCTTAAGTGAAAACTTTGAAGCCCCGCCCCCGTCATATAGTATTTCGGAAACAAAAAATTTTAGCCCCAGTGTTTGTCCCAGGTCTTCAGATGCTACAGACAGAATTTTAAGGCAATCAGATGAAGCCTTTAGGATCAGGGTGCAAAAGAATGACCCCTGTAAACATGCAAAAAAGGGCAAAAGTCGGACTTTCAAAAATTCATAACTCACTTCCTGTTCATATTAGACGTTAAAATATCAAATTTTTCGCCATGCCCGATGAGACTGCCAAGTTTGGTGAGTTTTTGTGCATGTTTCGTGGGTCAAAAATGCGATCGAACAATCGGAAAAATAATAATAATAATAATTTCTACAAAAACAATAGGGACTTCGCAGCGGTCGCTGCTCAGGCCCTAATAATAATAATAATAATATTAATAATAATAAAAGTAATAATATTTTCTACAAAAACAATAGGGACCTCGCAGCCGTCGCAGCTCGGGCCCTAATAACAATTTCTAGAAAAACAATAGGGACCTCGCAGCGGTCACTGCTCGGGCCCTAATAATAATAATAATAAAAATAATAATAATTTCCACAAAAACAATGGGGACCTCGTAGCGGTCGCTGCTCAGGCCCTAATAATAATTTCTACAAAAACAATAGGGACCTCGCCGCCGTCGCTGCTCGGGCCCCAATAATAATTTCTACACAAAGTCCATTGTGGTGACCCGCCCCCTTTTAAGTAAATTCAAAATGGCCGACTTCCTGTAAAACCTAGCTCATTGCTCCAAGAGACTTTTTTGTAGGTCTTGGTCTTATACATACAGTGAACCCTCGCTACTTCGCGGTTCACCTTTCGCGGGTTCAGTGCTTCGCGGGTCTAAAAAATATTCGGGGGCATTGTAGTTTCGCCGAGCGGCACGACGGGGCGCTGGAGCGGTTAGACGGCCGGCGTGCGCCGAAGAAGAGCGTGGGCGAAGAGGAGAGTGGACGAAGAAGAGCACGTTCTCCCGGACACGATCGGTGGCGACGTTTCGCGCGGTTCGGACCGTACCAGAGCTCCGGCCGGCGTGCGTGGCAGTTAAGCCGTAGAGGAGCACCTTCCCCGGGCACGGGCGGTGCCAAGCGGCCCCTAAGTTTAACCGAATGGAAGCTCCGGAGGAGGAGGGCATGCTCGCGTCACAGTAAGCCGAAGAGGAGCACCTTCCCCGGGCACGGGCGGTTCCAAGCGGCCCCTAAGTTTAACCGAATGGAAGCTCCGGAGGAGGAGGGCATGCTCGCGTCACAGTAAGCCGAAGAGGAGCACCTTCCCCGGGCACGGGCGGTTCCAAGCGGCCCCTAAGTTTAACTGAATGGAAGCTCCGGAGGAGGAGGGCATGCTCGCGTCACAGTAAGCCGAAGAGGAGCACCTTCCCCGGGCACGGGCGGTGCCAAGCGGCCCCTAAGTTTAACCGAATGGAAGCTCCGGGGGAGGAGGGCGGGCGTGTGTCACAGTTAAGCCAAATTGGAGCACCTCTTCTGCCCGGGCACGAGCGGAGCGCGAGGCTGTCAGTTATGAATGAATAAATGAATAAATAAATAAAGAATGCCACCTTTCATTTCACAGGGCACACCGGACGGCGTACCAGCAGGTAAAAGTCGGAGTAATTAAATAAATACAAAAAGAATGGCTGGGGAATAAAAAAATAATACATTTTAATAATAATTAGTTTTTTTTGTTATAACATGAATTTCACTCTCTCTCTCCCCGTATATATATATATATATATATATATATATATATATATATATATATATATATATATATATTTATTATATCTATTGTATATTTTTTTTAAGCATTTTTGAAGGTGCGCCGCTACTTCGCGAATTTTCAGTTTTCGCGGGTGGTCTCGGTCCCCATTAACCGCGATAACCGAGGGTTCACTGTACTCCATAAAATTTACAAAAAGCGAGGTGAAACACTCAACCAGAGCTGCTTTTTTTTAACATTTCTCGAGGGCCATGGCGAGCCATTTCAAAAAAGCTGCACAACTAACGTATAAAATATTGATAAATTTGCTCGGCCTGATGTGTGTGTAAAGTTTCACGAGTTGTCGTTCATATTTAGAACCTCATAATCAGCGTTGTTTTATTGCCGAACAGTGCAATGCCACTCCCACAACTTTTCACGAAAAAGGACTAATTTCGTATTGTGACATCCTCATGGCCGAAACAGTCATCCGAGCATATATGAGGGCGACCTTGTTGAGTTGCACGGAGAAAAACATCCAAGAAAATAACTTGTATTAGCTTTTACCAGTTGGTGGCGCTACTACTACGATGTAAAATAAGTTGGTAGATGTCTTCTGGGCTGAAGTATCCTCAAATGTGTACAACTTCGAGAAGATAGGATCATCTGAGTCATGTTGCCGGAGCTTTTGTTGCCACAGAGTACAATCGGACTTTTCAGCACCTTAATAGCCACGCCTTTTGCCAAAACGTCACAAAATTCGGCAGAGAGTAAGATCATTGTCTTGAATCTTTTCTGACTCATTTTCAGTCGGATTCGTCAAAAGGTACGTGAAAATTAAAATAAAAACAAATTTTTGATTCCACTTGGCGGCACTGTGTGTATAACAAAATAATAACATTAAGATGTCTTCAGGTCGGGACGTTTTATTTACAGGTGAAGGTTTGGATTTTTAGGAGCATGTGCAGGGGAGTTATTAAGCATTCATTTATTTGTATTAGGTTCATTTTGTCTTCTTATTATTGATATTTGACTGATTCATTAAAAGCAGACAATTATGTTTTAGGTTAATTTTTTACCTGACATGTTTCGGCGAGTCTTTCGCCTTCTTCAGAGTGTCGCATGATGGTGTCTTGAGACCCGTCTTTATCAGCTGATGTTCCATGAGGGTGTGACTTACCTGTCAAAAAAATGAAAAAATCAGAGCAGTAAAAGAACAAGCACAACATGAACATTACAAATCAGCAATCACTGACCACTGCAAAAGGGAAAACCACATCATGGACCGGGAGAAGGGCAGGGTCATCCGCACAGAAGAGAACAAACAACAGCGCTGGATCAGAGAGGCCATTGAGATCTGCAAGCGAGGCATAAAAACCATGAACAGAGACAAGGGAGCCTTCATCCTCTCTACCACCTGGACCAGCATCTTGGCGGAGTGAACGGACAGCGGGGGGCGTGACTTGCCTTCATTCTTGTGACAGGTAAGTCACGCCCTCATGGAACATCAGCTGATAAAGACGGGTCACAAGACAGCATCATGTGACACTCTGAAGAAGGCGAAAGACTTTTGTATTGTGACATGCTCAAGGCCTAAACACTCATCCGAGCAAATATAAGGTAGATTTTGTTCACCTGCCCGGAGAAAAACATCAACGAAAATAATTTGTATTTGTTTTAACCAGTTGGTGGCGCTACCACTGCGATCAAAAATAAGTTGGCAGCCGTCTTCAGGGCCTGAATATCCTCAAATGTGAAAGATTTCCAGAAGATGGATCATCTGAATCATTTTGCAGGAACTTTTGTTGCCACGGAGAATAATCAGACTCTGCGGCACCGTAATAGCCACGCCCTTTGAAGGAAGGTCATAAAAATAGGGATAGAGTAAGATCAATGTCTTGAGTCTTTTCTAGCCAATTTTCAATCGGATTCGTTAAAAGGGCACCATTGCAGTACGTCAAAATGTAAAAAATGATATTGATTGGCGCAAGGTGTATAACTGAATATAAACATATAGATGTCTTCAGGTACAGACTCTTTATGTACATGTGAAGTTTTGGATTTTTAGCAGCATGTGCAGGAGAGTTATTAAGCATTTTGTCCATTGCGGCGAAGGAAATCTTAAGTGAAAACTTTGAAGCCCCGCCCCCGTCATATAGTATTTCGGAAACAAAAAATTTTAGCCCCAGTGTTTGTCCCAGGTCTTCAGATGCTACAGACAGAATTTTAAGGCAATCAGATGAAGCCTTTAGGATCAGGGTGCAAAAGAATGACCCCTGTAAACATGCAAAAAAGGGCAAAAGTCGGACTTTCAAAAATTCATAACTCACTTCCTGTTCATATTAGACGTTAAAATATCAAATTTTTCGCCATGCCCGATGAGACTGCCAAGTTTGGTGAGTTTTTGTGCATGTTTCGGGGGTCAAAAATGCGATCGAACAATCGGAAAAATAATAATAATAATAATTTCTACAAAAACAATAGGGACTTCGCAGCGGTCGCTGCTCAGGCCCTAATAATAATAATAATAATAATAATAAAAGTAATAATGTTTTCTACAAAAACAATAGGGACCTCGCCGCGGTCGCTGCTCGGGCCCCAATAATAATTTCTACACAAAGTCCATTGTGGTGACCCGCCCCCTTTTAAGTAAATTCAAAATGGCCGACTTCCTGTAAAACCTAGCTCATTGCTCCAAGAGACTTTTTTGTAGGTCTTGGTCTTATACATACAGTGAACCCTCGCTACTTCGCGGTTCACCTTTCGCGGGTTCAGTGCTTCGCGGGTCTAAAAAATATTCGGGGGCATTGTAGTTTCGCCGAGCGGCACGACGGGGCGCTGGAGCGGTTAGACGGCCGGCCTGCGCCGAAGAAGAGCGTGGGCGAAGAGGAGAGTGGACGAAGAAGAGCACGTTCCCCCGGACACGAACGGTGGCGACGTTTCGCGCGGTTCGGACCGTACCAGAGCTCCGGCCGGCGTGCGTGGCAGTTAAGCCGTAGAGGAGCACCTTCCCCGGGCACGGGCGGTTCCAAGCGGCCCCTAAGTTTAACCGAATGGAAGCTCCGGAGGAGGAGGGCATGCTCGCGTCACAGTAAGCCGAAGAGGAGCACCTTCCCCGGGCACGGGCGGTGCCAAGCGGCCCCTAAGTTTAACCGAATGGAAGCTCCGGGGGAGGAGGGCGGGCGTGTGTCACAGTTAAGCCAAATTGGAGCACCTCTTCTGCCCGGGCACGAGCGGAGCGCGAGGCTGTCAGTTATGAATGAATAAATGAATAAATAAATAAAGAATGCCACCTTTCATTTCACAGGGCACACCGGACGGCGTACCAGCAGGTAAAAGTCGGAGTAATTAAATAAATACTAAAAGAATGGCTGGGGAATAAAAAAATAATACGTTTTAATAATAATTTGGTTTTTTTGTTATAACATGAATTTCACTCTCTCTCTCCCCGTATATATATATATATATATATATATATATATATATATATATATATATATATATATATATATTTATTATATCTATTGTATATTTTTTTTAAGCATTTTTGAAGGTGCGCCGCTACTTCGCGAATTTTCAGTTTTCGCGGGTGGTCTCGGTCCCCATTAACCGCGATAACCGAGGGTTCACTGTACTCCATAAAATTTACAAAAAGCGAGGTGAAACACTCAACCAGAGCTGCTTTTTTTTAACATTTCTCGAGGGCCATGGCGAGCCATTTCAAAAAAGCTGCACAACTAACGTATAAAATATTGATAAATTTGCTCGGCCTGATGTGTGTGTAAAGTTTCACGAGTTGTCGTTCATATTTAGAACCTCATAATCAGCGTTGTTTTATTGCCGAACAGTGCAATGCCACTCCCACAACTTTTCACGAAAAAGGACTAATTTCGTATTGTGACATCCTCATGGCCGAAACAGTCATCCGAGCATATATGAGGGCGACCTTGTTGAGTTGCACGGAGAAAAACATCCAAGAAAATAACTTGTATTAGCTTTTACCAGTTGGTGGCGCTACTACTACGATGTAAAATAAGTTGGTAGATGTCTTCTGGGCTGAAGTATCCTCAAATGTGTACAACTTCGAGAAGATAGGATCATCTGAGTCATGTTGCCGGAGCTTTTGTTGCCACAGAGTACAATCGGACTTTTCAGCACCTTAATAGCCACGCCTTTTGCCAAAACGTCACAAAATTCGGCAGAGAGTAAGATCATTGTCTTGAATCTTTTCTGACTCATTTTCAGTCGGATTCGTCAAAAGGTACGTGAAAATTAAAATAAAAACAAATTTTTGATTCCACTTGGCGGCACTGTGTGTATAACAAAATAATAACATTAAGATGTCTTCAGGTCGGGACGTTTTATTTACAGGTGAAGGTTTGGATTTTTAGGAGCATGTGCAGGGGAGTTATTAAGCATTCATTTATTTGTATTAGGTTCATTTTGTCTTCTTATTATTGATATTTGACTGATTCATTAAAAGCAGACAATTATGTTTTAGGTTAATTTTTTACCTGACATGTTTCGGCGAGTCTTTCGCCTTCTTCAGAGTGTCGCATGATGGTGTCTTGAGACCCGTCTTTATCAGCTGATGTTCCATGAGGGTGTGACTTACCTGTCAAAAAAATGAAAAAATCAGAGCAGTAAAAGAACAAGCACAACATGAACATTACAAATCAGCAATCACTGACCACTGCAAAAGGGAAAACCACATCATGGACCGGGAGAAGGGCAGGGTCATCCGCACAGAAGAGAACAAACAACAGCGCTGGATCAGAGAGGCCATTGAGATCTGCAAGCGAGGCATAAAAACCATGAACAGAGACAAGGGAGCCTTCATCCTCTCTACCACCTGGACCAGCATCTTGGCGGAGTGAACGGACAGCGGGGGGCGTGACTTGCCTTCATTCTTGTGACAGGTAAGTCACGCCCTCATGGAACATCAGCTGATAAAGACGGGTCACAAGACAGCATCATGTGACACTCTGAAGAAGGCGAAAGACTTTTGTATTGTGACATGCTCAAGGCCTAAACACTCATCCGAGCAAATATAAGGTAGATTTTGTTCACCTGCCCGGAGAAAAACATCAACGAAAATAATTTGTATTTGTTTTAACCAGTTGGTGGCGCTACCACTGCGATCAAAAATAAGTTGGCAGCCGTCTTCAGGGCCTGAATATCCTCAAATGTGAAAGATTTCCAGAAGATGGATCATCTGAATCATTTTGCAGGAACTTTTGTTGCCACGGAGAATAATCAGACTCTGCGGCACCGTAATAGCCACGCCCTTTGAAGGAAGGTCATAAAAATAGGGATAGAGTAAGATCAATGTCTTGAGTCTTTTCTAGCCAATTTTCAATCGGATTCGTTAAAAGGGCACCGTGCAGTACGTCAAAATGTAAAAAATGATATTGATTGGCGCAAGGTGTATAACTGAATATAAACATATAGATGTCTTCAGGTACAGACTCTTTATGTACATGTGAAGTTTTGAATTTTTAGCAGCATGTGCAGGAGAGTTATTAAGCATTTTGTCCATTGCGGCGAAGGAAATCTTAAGTGAAAACTTTGAAGCCCCGCCCCCGTCATATAGTATTTCGGAAACAAAAAATTTTAGCCCCAGTGTTTGTCCCAGGTCTTCAGATGCTACAGACAGAATTTTAAGGCAATCAGATGAAGCCTTTAGGATCAGGGTGCAAAAGAATGACCCCTGTAAACATGCAAAAAAGGGCAAAAGTCGGACTTTCAAAAATTCATAACTCACTTCCTGTTCATATTAGACGTTAAAATATCAAATTTTTCGCCATGCCCGATGAGACTGCCAAGTTTGGTGAGTTTTTGTGCATGTTTCGGGGGTCAAAAATGCGATCGAACAATCGGAAAAATAATAATAATAATAATTTCTACAAAAACAATAGGGACTTCGCAGCGGTCGCTGCTCAGGCCCTAATAATAATAATAATAATAATAATAAAAGTAATAATGTTTTCTACAAAAACAATAGGGACCTCGCCGCGGTCGCTGCTCGGGCCCCAATAATAATTTCTACACAAAGTCCATTGTGGTGACCCGCCCCCTTTTAAGTAAATTCAAAATGGCCGACTTCCTGTAAAACCTAGCTCATTGCTCCAAGAGACTTTTTTGTAGGTCTTGGTCTTATACATACAGTGAACCCTCGCTACTTCGTGGTTCACCTTTCGCGGGTTCAGTGCTTCGCGGGTCTAAAAAATATTCGGGGGCATTGTAGTTTCGCCGAGCGGCACGACGGGGCGCTGGAGCGGTTAGACGGCCGGCGTGCGCCGAAGAAGAGCGTGGGCGAAGAGGAGAGTGGACGAAGAAGAGCACGTTCCCCCGGACACGATCGGTGGCGACGTTTCGCGCGGTTCGGACCGTACCAGAGCTCCGGCCGGCGTGCGTGGCAGTTAAGCCGTAGAGGAGCACCTTCCCCGGGCACGGGCGGTTCCAAGCGGCCCCTAAGTTTAACCGAATGGAAGCTCCGGAGGAGGAGGGCATGCTCGCGTCACAGTAAGCCGAAGAGGAGCACCTTCCCCGGGCACGGGCGGTGCCAAGCGGCCCCTAAGTTTAACCGAATGGAAGCTCCGGGGGAGGAGGGCGGGCGTGTGTCACAGTTAAGCCAAATTGGAGCACCTCTTCTGCCCGGGCACGAGCGGAGCGCGAGGCTGTCAGTTATGAATGAATAAATGAATAAATAAATAAAGAATGCCACCTTTCATTTCACAGGGCACACCGGACGGCGTACCAGCAGGTAAAAGTCGGAGTAATTAAATAAATACTAAAAGAATGGCTGGGGAATAAAAAAATAATACGTTTTAATAATAATTTGTTTTTTTTGTTATAACATGAATTTCACTCTCTCTCTCCCCGTATATATATATATATATATATATATATATATATATATATATATATATATATATATATTTATTATATATATTGTTTATTTTTTTTAAGCATTTTTGAAGGTGCGCCGCTACTTCGCGGATTTTCAGTTTTCGCGGGTGGTCTCGGTCCCCGTTAACCGCGATAACCGAGGGTTCACTGTACTCCATAAAATTTACAAAAAGCGAGGTGAAACACTCAACCAGAGCTGCTTTTTTTAACATTTCTCGAGGGCCATGGCGAGCCATTTCAAAAAAGCTGCACAACTAACGTATAAAATATTGATAAATTTGCTCGGCCTGATGTGTGTGTAAAGTTTTACGAGTTGTCGTTCATATTTAGAACCTCATAATCAGCTTTGTTTTATTGCCGAACAGTGCAATGCCACTCCCACAACTTTTCATGAAAAAGGACGAATTTCGTATTGTGACATCCTCATGGCCGAAACAGTCATCCGAGCATATATGAGGGCGACCTTGTTGAGTTGCACGGAGAAAAACATCCAAGAAAATAACTTGTATTAGCTTTTACCAGTTGGTGGCGCTACTACTACGATGTAAAATAAGTTGGTAGATGTCTTCAGGGCTGAAGTATCCTCAAATGTGTACAACTTCGAGAAGATAGGATCATCTGAGTCATGTTGCCGGAGCTTTTGTTGCCACAGAGTACAATCGGACTTTTCAGCACCTTAATAGCCACGCCTTTTGCCAAAACGTCACAAAATTCGGCAGAGAGTAAGATCATTGTCTTGAATCTTTTCTGACTCATTTTCAGTCGGATTCGTCAAAAGGGCACCGTGCAGTACGTGAAAATTAAAATAAAAATAAATTTTTGATTCCACTTGGCGGCACTGTGTGTATAACAAAATAATAACATTAAGATGTCTTCAGGTCGGGACGTTTTATTTACAGGTGAAGGTTTGGATTTTTAGGAGCATGTGCAGGGGAGTTATTAAGCATTCATTTATTTGTATTAGGTTCATTTTGTCTTCTTATTATTGATATTTGACTGATTCATTAAAAGCAGACAATTATGTTTTAGGTTAATTTTTACCTGACATGTTTCGGCGAGTCTTTTGCCTTCTTCAGAGTGTCGCATGATGGTGTCTTGAGCTGATGTTCCATGAGGGTGTGACTTACCTGTCAAAAAAATGAAAAAATCAGAGCAGTAAAAGAACAAGCACAACATGAACATTACAAATCAGCAATCACTGACCACTGCAAAAGGGAAAACCACATCATGGACCGGGAGAAGGGCAGGGTCATCCGCACAGAAGAGAACAAACAACAGCGCTGGATCAGAGAGGCCATTGAGATCTGCAAGCGAGGCATAAAAACCATGAACAGAGACAAGGGAGCCTTCATCCTCTCTACCACCTGGAGCAGCATCTTGGCGGAGTGAACGGACAGCGGGGGGCGTGACTTGCCTTCATTCTTGTGACAGGTAAGTCACGCCCTCATGGAACATCAGCTGATAAAGACGGGTCACAAGACAGCATCATGTGACACTCTGAAGAAGGCGAAAGACTTTCGTATTGTGACATGCTCAAGGCCTAAACACTCATCCGAGCAAATATAAGGTAGATTTTGTTCACCTGCCCGGAGAAAAACATCAACGAAAATAATTTGTATTTGTTTTAACCAGTTGGTGGCACTACCACTGCGATCAAAAATAAGTTGGCAGCCGTCTTCAGGGCCTGAATATCCTCAAATGTGAAAGATTTCCAGAAGATGGATCATCTGAATCATTTTGCAGGAACTTTTGTTGCCACGGAGAATAATCAGACTCTGCGGCACCGTAATAGCCACGCCCTTTGAAGGAAAGTCGTAAAAATAGGGATAGAGTAAGATCAATGTCTTGAGTCTTTTCTAGCCAATTTTCAATCAGATTCGTTAAAAGGGCACCGTGCAGTACGTCAAAATGTAAAAAATGATATTGATTGGCGCAAGGTGTATAACTGAATATAAACATATAGATGTCTTCAGGTACAGACTTTTTATGTACATGTGAAGTTTTGGATTTTTAGCAGCATGTGCAGGAGAGTTATTAAGCATTTTGTCCATTGCGGCGAAGGAAATCTTAAGTGAAAACTTTGATGCCCCGCCCCCGTCATATAGTATTTCGGAAACAAAAAATTTTAGCCCCAGTGTTTGTCCCAGGTCTTCAGATGCTACAGACAGAATTTTAAGGCAATCAGATGAAGCCTTTAGGATCAGGGTGCAAAAGAATGACCCCTGTAAACATGCAAAAAAGGGCAAAAGTCGGACTTTCAAAAATTCATAACTCACTTCCTGTTCATATTAGACGTTAAAATATCAAATTTTTCGCCATGCCCGATGAGACTGCCAAGTTTGGTGAGTTTTTGTGCATGTTTCGGGGGTCAAAAATGCGATCGAACAATCGGAAAAATAATAATAATAATAATTTCTACAAAAACAATAGGGACTTCGCAGCGGTCGCTGCTCAGGCCCTAATAATAATAATAATAATAATAATAAAAGTAATAATATTTTCTACAAAAACAATAGGGACCTCGCCGCGGTCGCTGCTCGGGCCCCAATAATAATTTCTACACAAAGTCCATTGTGGTGACCCGCCCCCTTTTAAGTAAATTCAAAATGGCCGACTTCCTGTAAAACCTAGCTCATTGCTCCAAGAGACTTTTTTGTAGGTCTTGGTCTTATACATACAGTGAACCCTCGCTACTTCGCGGTTCACCTTTCGCGGGTTCAGTGCTTCGCGGGTCTAAAAAATATTCGGGGGCATTGTAGTTTCGCCGAGCGGCACGACGGGGCGCTGGAGCGGTTAGACGGCCGGCGTGCGCCGAAGAAGAGCGTGGGCGAAGAGGAGAGTGGACGAAGAAGAGCACGTTCCCCCGGACACGATCGGTGGCGACGTTTCGCGCGGTTCGGACCGGACCAGAGCTCCGGCCAGCGTGCGTGGCAGTTAAGCCGTAGAGGAGCACCTTCCCCGGGCACGGGCGGTGCCAAGCGGCCCCTAAGTTTAACCGAATGGAAGCTCCGGAGGAGGAGGGCATGCTCGCGTCACAGTAAGCCGAAGAGGAGCACCGTCCCCGGGCACGGGCGGTTCCAAGCGGCCCCTAAGTTTAACCGAATGGAAGCTCCGGAGGAGGAGGGCATGCTCGCGTCACAGTAAGCCGAAGAGGAGCACCTTCCCCGGGCACGGGCGGTGCCAAGCGGCCCCTAAGTTTAACCGAATGGAATCTCCGGGGGAGGAGGACGGGCGTGTGTCACAGTTAAGCCAAATTGGAGCACCTCTTCTGCCCGGGCACGAGCGGAGCGCGAGGCTGTCAGTTATGAATGAATAAATAAATAAAGAATGCCACCTTTCATTTCACAGGGCACACCGGACGGCGTACCAGCAGGTAAAAGTCGGAGTAATTAAATAAATACAAAAAGAATGGCTGGGGAATAAAAAAATAATACGTTTTAATAATAATTTGGTTTTTTTGTTATAACATGAATTTCACTCTCTCTCTCCCCGTATATATATATATATATATATATATATATATATATATATATATATATATTTCTATATTTATTATATATATTGTATATTTTTTTTAAGCATTTTTGAAGGTGCGCCGCTACTTCGCGGATTTTCAGTTTTCGCGGGTGGTCTCGGTCCCCATTAACCGCGATAACCGAGGGTTCACTGTACTCCATAAAATTTACAAAAAGCGAGGTGAAACACTCAACCAGAGCTGCTTTTTTTTAACATTTCTCGAGGGCCATGGCGAGCCATTTCAAAAAAGCTGCACAACTAACGTATAAAATATTGATAAATTTGCTCGGCCTGATGTGTGTGTAAAGTTTTACGAGTTGTCGTTCATATTTAGAACCTCATAATCAGCTTTGTTTTATTGCCGAACAGTGCAATGCCACTCCCACAACTTTTCACGAAAAATCACGAATTTCGTATTGTGACATCCTCATGGCCGAAACAGTCATCCGAGCATATATGAGGGCGACCTTGTTGAGTTGCACGGAGAAAAACATCCAAGAAAATAACTTGTATTAGCTTTTACCAGTTGGTGGCGCTACTACTACGATGTAAAATAAGTTGGTAGATGTCTTCAGGGCTGAAGTATCCTCAAATGTGTACAACTTCGAGAAGATAGGATCATCTGAGTCATGTTGCCGGAGCTTTTGTTGCCACAGAGTACAATCGGACTTTTCAGCACCTTAATAGCCACGCCTTTTGCCAAAACGTCACAAAATTCGGCAGAGAGTAAGATCATTGTCTTGAGTCTTTTCTGACTAATTTTCAGTCGGATTCGTCAAAAGGGCACCGTGCAGTACGTGAAAATTAAAATAAAAACAAATTTTTGATTCCACTTGGCGGCACTGTGTGTATAACAAAATAATAACATTAAGATGTCTTCAGGTCGGGACGTTTTATTTACAGGTGAAGGTTTGGATTTTTAGGAGCATGTGCAGGGGAGTTATTAAGCATTCATTTATTTGTATTAGGTTCATTTTGTCTTCTTATTATTGATATTTGACTGATTCATTAAAAGCAGACAATTATGTTTTAGGTTAATTTTTTACCTGACATGTTTCGGCGAGTCTTTCGCCTTCTTCAGAGTGTCGCATGATGGTGTCTTGAGACCGTCTTTATCAGCTGATGTTCCATGAGGGTGTGACTTACCTGTCAAAAAAATGAAAAATCAGAGCAGTAAAAGAACAAGCACAACATGAACATTACAAATCAGCAATCACTGACCACTGCAAAAGGGAAAACCACATCATGGACCGGGAGAAGGGCAGGGTCATCCGCACCGAAGAGAACAAACAACAGCGCTGGATCAGAGAGGCCATTGAGATCTGCAAGCGAGGCATAAAAACCATGAACAGAGACAAGGGAGCCTTCATCCTCTCTACCACCTGGAGCAGCATTTTGGCGGAGTGAACGGACAGCGGGGGGCGTGACTTGCCTTCATTCTTGTGACAGGTAAGTCACGCCCTCATGGAACATCAGCTGATAAAGACGGGTCACAAGACAGCATCATGTGACACTCTGAAGAAGGCGAAAGACTTTTGTATTGTGACATGCTCAAGGCCTAAACACTCATCCGAGCAAATATAAGGTAGATTTTGTTCACCTGCCCGGAGAAAAACATCAACGAAAATAATTTGTATTTGTTTTAACCAGTTGGTGGCGCTACCACTGCGATCAAAAATAAGTTGGCAGCCGTCTTCAGGGCCTGAATATCCTCAAATGTGAAAGATTTCCAGAAGATGGATCATCTGAATCATTTTGCAGGAACTTTTGTTGCCACGGAGAATAATCAGACTCTGCGGCACCGTAATAGCCACGCCCTTTGAAGGAAAGTCATAAAAATAGGGATAGAGTTAGATCAATGTCTTGAGTCTTTTCTAGCCAATTTTCAATCGGATTCGTTAAAAGGGCACCATGCAGTACGTCAAAATGTAAAAAATGATATTGATTGGCGCAAGGTGTATAACTGAATATAAACATATAGATGTCTTCAGGTACAGACTCTTTATGTACATGTGAAGTTTTGGATTTTTAGCAGCATGTGCAGGAATGTTATTAAGCATTTTGTCCATTGCGGCGAAGGAAATCTTAAGTGAAAACTTTGAAGCCCCGCCCCCGTCATATAGTATTTCGGAAACAAAAAATTTTAGCCCCAGTGTTTGTCCCAGGTCTTCAGATGCTACAGACAGAATTTTAAGGCAATCAGATGAAGCCTTTAGGATCAGGGTGCAAAAGAATGACCCCTGTAAACATGCAAAATGGGGCAAAAGTCGGACTTTCAAAAATTCATAACTCACTTCCTGTTCATATTAGACGTTAAAATATCAAATTTTTCGCCATGCCCGATGAGACTGCCAAGTTTGGTGAGTTTTTGTGCATGTTTCGGGGGTCAAAAATGCGATCGAACAATCGGAAAAATAATAATAATAATAATTTCTACAAAAACAATAGGGACTTCGCAGCGGTCGCTGCTCAGGCCCTAATAATAATAATAATAATAATAATAAAAGTAATAATGTTTTCTACAAAAACAATAGGGACCTCGCCGCGGTCGCTGCTCGGGCCCCAATAATAATTTCTACACAAAGTCCATTGTGGTGACCCGCCCCCTTTTAAGTAAATTCAAAATGGCCGACTTCCTGTAAAACCTAGCTCATTGCTCCAAGAGACTTTTTTGTAGGTCTTGGTCTTATACATACAGTGAACCCTCGCTACTTCGCGGTTCACCTTTCGCGGGTTCAGTGCTTCGCGGGTCTAAAAAATATTCGGGGGCATTGTAGTTTCGCAGAGCGGCACGACGGGGCGCTGGAGCGGTTAGACGGCCGGCGTGCGCCGAAGAAGAGCGTGGGCGAAGAGGAGAGTGGACGAAGAAGAGCACGTTCCCCCGGACACGATCGGTGGCGACGTTTCGCGCGGTTCGGACCGTACCAGAGCTCCGGCCGGCGTGCGTGGCAGTTAAGCCGTAGAGGAGCACCTTCCCCGGGCACGGGCGGTTCCAAGCGGCCCCTAAGTTTAACCGAATGGAAGCTCCGGAGGAGGAGGGCATGCTCGCGTCACAGTAAGCCGAAGAGGAGCACCTTCCCCGGGCACGGGCGGTGCCAAGCGGCCCCTAAGTTTAACCGAATGGAAGCTCCGGGGGAGGAGGGCGGGCGTGTGTCACAGTTAAGCCAAATTGGAGCACCTCTTCTGCCTGGGCACGAGCGGAGCGCGAGGCTGTCAGTTATGAATGAATAAATGAATAAATAAATAAAGAATGCCACCTTTCATTTCACAGGGCACACCGGACGGCGTACCAGCAGGTAAAAGTCGGAGTAATTAAATAAATACTAAAAGAATGGCTGGGGAATAAAAAAATAATACGTTTTAATAATAATTTGGTTTTTTTGTTATAACATGAATTTCACTCTCTCTCTCCCCGTATATATATATATATATATATATATATATATATATATATATATATATATATATATATATATATATATATATTATTATATATATTGTATATTTTTTTTAAGCATTTTTGAAGGTGCGCCGCTACTTCGCGGATTTTCAGTTTTCGCGGGTGGTCTCGGTCCCCATTAACCGCGATAACCGAGGGTTCACTGTACTCCATAAAATTTACAAAAAGCGAGGTGAAACACTCAACCAGAGCTGCTTTTTTTAACATTTCTCGAGGGCCATGGCGAGCCATTTCAAAAAAGCTGCACAACTAACGTATAAAATATTGATAAATTTGCTCGGCCTGATGTGTGTGTAAAGTTTTACGAGTTGTCGTTCATATTTAGAACCTCATAATCAGCTTTGTTTTATTGCCGAACAGTGCAATGCCACTCCCACAACTTTTCACGAAAAAGGACGAATTTCGTATTGTGACATCCTCATGGCCGAAACAGTCATCCGAGCATATATGAGGGCGACCTTGTTGAGTTGCACGGAGAAAAACATCCAAGAAAATAACTTGTATTAGCTTTTACCAGTTGGTGGCGCTACTACTACGATGTAAAATAAGTTGGTAGATGTCTTCAGGGCTGAAGTATCCTCAAATGTGTACAACTTCGAGAAGATAAGATCATCTGAGTCATGTTGCCGGAGCTTTTGTTGCCACAGAGTACAATCGGACTTTTCAGCACCTTAATAGCCACGCCTTTTGCCAAAACGTCACAAAATTCGGCAGAGAGTAAGATCATTGTCTTGAGTCATTTCTGACTAATTTTCAGTCGGATTCGTCAAAAGGGCACCGTGCAGTACGTGAAAATTAAAATAAAAACAAATTTTTGATTCCACTTGGCGGCACTGTGTGTATAACAAAATAATAACATTAAGATGTCTTCAGGTCGGGACGTTTTATTTACAGGTGAAGGTTTGGATTTTTAGGAGCATGTGCAGGGGAGTTATTAAGCATTCATTTATTTGTATTAGGTTCATTTTGTCTTCTTATTATTGATATTTGACTGATTCATTAAAAGCAGACAATTATGTTTTAGGTTAATTTTTTACCTGACATGTTTCGGCGAGTCTTTCGCCTTCTTCAGAGTGTCGCATGATGGTGTCTTGAGCTGATGTTCCATGAGGGTGTGACTTACCTGTCAAAAAAATGAAAAAAATCAGAGCAGTAAAAGAACAAGCACAACATGAACATTACAAATCAGCAATCACTGACCACTGCAAAAGGGAAAACCACATCATGGACCGGGAGAAGGGCAGGGTCATCCGCACAGAAGAGAACAAACAACAGCGCTGGATCAGAGAGGCCATTGAGATCTGCAAGCGAGGCATAAAAACCATGAACAGAGACAAGGGAGCCTTCATCCTCTCTACCACCTGGACCAGCATCTTGGCGGAGTGAACGGACAGCGGGGGGCGTGACTTGCCTTCATTCTTGTGACAGGTAAGTCACGCCCTCATGGAACATCAGCTGATAAAGACGGGTCACAAGACAGCATCATGTGACACTCTGAAGAAGGCGAAAGACTTTCGTATTGTGACATGCTCAAGGCCTAAACACTCATCCGAGCAAATATAAGGTAGATTTTGTTCACCTGCCCGGAGAAAAACATCAACGAAAATAATTTGTATTTGTTTTAACCAGTTGGTGGCGCTACCACTGCGATCAAAAATAAGTTGGCAGCCGTCTTCAGGGCCTGAATATCCTCAAATGTGAAAAATTTCGAGAAGATGGATCATCTGAATCATTTTGCAGGAACTTTTGTTGCCACGGAGAATAATCAGACTCTGCGGCACCGTAATAGCCACGCCCTTCGAAGGAAAGTCACAAAAATAGGGATAGAGTAAGATCAATGTCTTGAGTCTTTTCTAGCCAATTTTCAATCAGATTCGTTAAAAGGGCACCGTGCAGTACGTCAAAATGTAAAAAATGATATTGATTGGCGCAAGGTGTATAACTGAATATAAACATATAGATGTCTTCAGGTACAGACTTTTTATGTACATGTGAAGTTTTGGATTTTTAGCAGCATGTGCAGGAGAGTTATTAAGCATTTTGTCCATTGCGGCGAAGGAAATCTTAAGTGAAAACTTTGAAGCCCCGCCCCCGTCATATAGTATTTCGGAAACAAAAAATTTTAGCCCCAGTGTTTGTCCCAGGTCTTCAGATGCTACAGACAGAATTTTAAGGCAATCAGATGAAGCCTTTAGGATCAGGGTGCAAAAGAATGACCCCTGTAAACATGCAAAAAAGGGCAAAAGTCGGACTTTCAAAAATTCATAACTCACTTCCTGTTCATATTAGACGTTAAAATATCAAATTTTTCGCCATGCCCGATGAGACTGCCAAGTTTGGTGAGTTTTTGTGCATGTTTCGGGGGTCAAAAATGCGATCGAACAATCGGAAAAATAATAATAATAATAATTTCTACAAAAACAATAGGGACTTCGCAGCGGTCGCTGCTCAGGCCCTAATAATAATAATAATAATAATAATAAAAGTAATAATATTTTCTACAAAAACAATAGGGACCTCGCCGCGGTCGCTGCTCGGACCCCAATAATAATTTCTACACAAAGTCCATTGTGGTGACCCGCCCCCTTTTAAGTAAATTCAAAATGGCCGACTTCCTGTAAAACCTAGCTCATTGCTCCAAGAGACTTTTTTGTAGGTCTTGGTCTTATACATACAGTGAACCCTCGCTACTTCGCGGTTCACCTTTCGCGGGTTCAGTGCTTCGCGGGTCTAAAAAATATTCGGGGGCATTGTAGTTTCGCCGAGCGGCACGACGGGGCGCTGGAGCGGTTAGACGGCCGGCGTGCGCCGAAGAAGAGCGTGGGCGAAGAGGAGAGTGGACGAAGAAGAGCACGTTCCCCCGGACACGATCGGTGGCGACGTTTCGCGCGGTTCGGACCGTACCAGAGCTCCGGCCAGCGTGCGTGGCAGTTAAGCCGTAGAGGAGCACCTTCCCCGGGCACGGGCGGTGCCAAGCGGCCCCTAAGTTTAACCGAATGGAAGCTCCGGAGGAGGAGGGCATGCTCGCGTCACAGTAAGCCGAAGAGGAGCACCTTCCCCGGGCACGGGCGGTTCCAAGCGGCCCCTAAGTTTAACCGAATGGAAGCTCCGGAGGAGGAGGGCATGCTCGCGTCACAGTAAGCCGAAGAGGAGCACCTTCCCCGGGCACGGGCGGTGCCAAGCGGCCCCTAAGTTTAACCGAATGGAAGCTCCGGGGGAGGAGGGCGGGCGTGTGTCACAGGTAAGCCAAATTGGAGCACCTCTTCTGCCCGGGCACGAGCGGAGCGCGAGGCTGTCAGTTATGAATGAATAAATGAATAAATAAATAAAGAATGCCACCTTTCATTTCACAGGGCACACCGGACGGCGTACCAGCAGGTAAAAGTCGGAGTAATTAAATAAATACAAAAAGAATGGCTGGGGAATAAAAAAATAATACGTTTTAATAATAATTAGTTTTTTTTGTTATAACATGAATTTCACTCTCTCTCTCCCCGTATATATATATATATATATATATATATATATATATATATATATATATATATATATATATATATATATATATATATATATATATATATATATATATATATATATATATATATATATATATATATATATTTATTATATATATTGTATATTTTTTTTAAGCATTTTTGAAGGTGCGCCGCTACTTCGCGGATTTTCAGTTTTCGCGGGTGGTCTCGGTCCCCATTAACCGCGATAACCGAGGGTTCACTGTACTCCATAAAATTTACAAAAAGCGAGGTGAAACACTCACCCAGAGCTGCTTTTTTTTAACATTTCTCGAGGGCCATGGCGAGCCATTTCAAAAAAGCTGCACAACTAACGTATAAAATATTGATAAATTTGCTCGGCCTGATGTGTGTGTAAAGTTTCACGAGTTGTCGTTCATATTTAGAACCTCATAATCAGCGTTGTTTTATTGCCGAACAGTGCAATGCCACTCCCACAACTTTTCACGAAAAAGGACTAATTTCGTATTGTGACATCCTCATGGCCGAAACAGTCATCCGAGCATATATGAGGGCGACCTTGTTGAGTTGCACGGAGAAAAACATCCAAGAAAATAACTTGTATTAGCTTTTACCAGTTGGTGGCGCTACTACTACGATGTAAAATAAGTTGGTAGATGTCTTCAGGGCTGAAGTATCCTCAAATGTGTACAACTTCGAGAAGATAGGATCATCTGAGTCATGTTGCCGGAGCTTTTGTTGCCACAGAGTACAATCGGACTTTTCAGCACCTTAATAGCCACGCCTTTTGCCAAAACGTCACAAAATTCGGCAGAGAGTAAGATCATTGTCTTGAGTCTTTTCTGACTCATTTTCAGTCGGATTCGTCAAAAGGGCACCGTGCAGTACGTGAAAATTAAAATAAAAACAGATTTTTGATTCCACTTGGCGGCACTGTGTGTATAACAAAATAATAACATTAAGATGTCTTCAGGTCGGGACGTTTTATTTACAGGTGAAGGTTTGGATTTTTAGGAGCATGTGCAGGGGAGTTATTAAGCATTCATTTATTTGTATTAGGTTCATTTTGTCTTCTTATTATTAATATTTGACTGATTCATTAAAAGCAGACAATTATGTTTTAGGTTAATTTTTTACCTGACATGTTTCGGCGAGTCTTTCGCCTTCTTCAGAGTGTCGCATGATGGTGTCTTGAGACCCGTCTTTATCAGCTGATGTTCCATGAGGGTGTGACTTACCTGTCAAAAAAATGAAAAAATCAGAGCAGTAAAAGAACAAGCACAACATGAACATTACAAATCAGCAATCACTGACCACTGCAAAAGGGAAAACCACATCATGGACCGGGAGAAGGGCAGGGTCATCCGCACAGAAGAGAACAAACAACAGCGCTGGATCAGAGAGGCCATTGAGATCTGCAAGCGAGGCATAAAAACCATGAACAGAGACAAGGGAGCCTTCATCCTCTCTACCACCTGGACCAGCATCTTGGCGGAGTGAACGGACAGCGGGGGGCGTGACTTGCCTTCATTCTTGTGACAGGTAAGTCACGCCCTCATGGAACATCAGCTGATAAAGACGGGTCACAAGACAGCATCATGTGACACTCTGAAGAAGGCGAAAGACTTTTGTATTGTGACATGCTCAAGGCCTAAACACTCATCCGAGCAAATATAAGGTAGATTTTGTTCACCTGCCCGGAGAAAAACATCAACGAAAATAATTTGTATTTGTTTTAACCAGTTGGTGGCGCTACCACTGCGATCAAAAATAAGTTGGCAGCCGTCTTCAGGGCCTGAATATCCTCAAATATGAAAGATTTCCAGAAGATGGATCATCTGAATCATTTTGCAGGAACTTTTGTTGCCACGGAGAATAATCAGACTCTGCGGCACCGTAATAGCCACGCCCTTTGAAGGAAAGTCATAAAAATAGGGATAGAGTAAGATCAATGTCTTGAGTCTTTTCTAGCCAATTTTCAATCGGATTCGTTAAAAGGGCACCATGCAGTACGTCAAAATGTAAAAAATGATATTGATTGGCGCAAGGTGTATAACTGAATATAAACATATAGATGTCTTCAGGTACAGACTCTTTATGTACATGTGAAGTTTTGGATTTTTAGCAGCATGTGCAGGAGAGTTATTAAGCATTTTGTCCATTGCGGCGAAGGAAATCTTAAGTGAAAACTTTGAAGCCCCGCCCCCGTCATATAGTATTTCGGAAACAAAAAATTTTAGCCCCAGTGTTTGTCCCAGGTCTTCAGATGCTACAGACAGAATTTTAAGGCAATCAGATGAAGCCTTTAGGATCAGGGTGCAAAAGAATGACCCCTGTAAACATGCAAAAAAGGGCAAAAGTCGGACTTTCAAAAATTCATAACTCACTTCCTGTTCATATTAGACGTTAAAATATCAAATTTTTCGCCATGCCCGATGAGACTGCCAAGTTTGGTGAGTTTTTGTGCATGTTTCGGGGGTCAAAAATGCGATCGAACAATCGGAAAAATAATAATAATAATAATTTCTACAAAAACAATAGGGACTTCGCAGCGGTCGCTGCTCAGGCCCTAATAATAATAATAATAATAATAATAAAAGTAATAATGTTTTCTACAAAAACAATAGGGACCTGGCCGCGGTCGCTGCTCGGGCCCCAATAATAATTTCTACACAAAGTCCATTGTGGTGACACGCCCCCTTTTAAGTAAATTCAAAATGGCCGACTTCCTGTAAAACCTAGCTCATTGCTCCAAGAGACTTTTTTGTAGGTCTTGGTCTTATACATACAGTGAACCCTCGCTACTTCGCGGTTCACCTTTCGCGGGTTCAGTGCTTCGCGGGTCTAAAAAATATTCGGGGGCATTGTAGTTTCGCCGAGCGGCACGACGGGGCGCTGGAGCGGTTAGACGGCCGGCGTGCGCCGAAGAAGAGCGTGGGCGAAGAGGAGAGTGGACGAAGAAGAGCACGTTCCCCCGGACACGATCGGTGGCGACGTTTCGCGCGGTTCGGACCGTACCAGAGCTCCGGCCGGCGTGCGTGGCAGTTAAGCCGTAGAGGAGCACCTTCCCCGGGCACGGGCGGTTCCAAGCGGCCCCTAAGTTTAACCGAATGGAAGCTCCGGAGGAGGAGGGCATGCTCGCGTCACAGTAAGCCGAAGAGGAGCACCTTCCCCGGGCACGGGCGGTGCCAAGCGGCCCCTAAGTTTAACCGAATGGAAGCTCCGGGGGCGGAGGGCGGGCGTGTGTCACAGTTAAGCCAAATTGGAGCACCTCTTCTGCCCGGGCACGAGCGGAGCGCGAGGCTGTCAGTTATGAATGAATAAATGAATAAATAAATAAAGAATGCCACCTTTCATTTCACAGGGCACACCGGACGGCGTACCAGCAGGTAAAAGTCGGAGTAATTAAATAAATACTAAAAGAATGGCTGGGGAATAAAAAAATAATACGTTTTAATAATAATTTGGTTTTTTTGTTATAACATGAATTTCACTCTCTCTCTCCCCGTATATATATATATATATATATATATATATATATATATATATATATATATATATATATTTATTATATATATTGTTTATTTTTTTTAAGCATTTTTGAAGGTGCGCCGCTACTTCGCGGATTTTCAGTTTTCGCGGGTGGTCTCGGTCCCCGTTAACCGCGATAACCGAGGGTTCACTGTACTCCATAAAATTTACAAAAAGCGAGGTGAAACACTCAACCAGAGCTGCTTTTTTTAACATTTCTCGAGGGCCATGGCGAGCCATTTCAAAAAAGCTGCACAACTAACGTATAAAATATTGATAAATTTGCTCGGCCTGATGTGTGTGTAAAGTTTTACGAGTTGTCGTTCATATTTAGAACCTCATAATCAGCTTTGTTTTATTGCCGAACAGTGCAATGCCACTCCCACAACTTTTCATGAAAAAGGACGAATTTCGTATTGTGACATCCTCATGGCCGAAACAGTCATCCGAGCATATATGAGGGCGACCTTGTTGAGTTGCACGGAGAAAAACATCCAAGAAAATAACTTGTATTAGCTTTTACCAGTTGGTGGCGCTACTACTACGATGTAAAATAAGTTGGTAGATGTCTTCAGGGCTGAAGTATCCTCAAATGTGTACAACTTCGAGAAGATAGGATCATCTGAGTCATGTTGCCGGAGCTTTTGTTGCCACAGAGTACAATCGGACTTTTCAGCACCTTAATAGCCACGCCTTTTGCCAAAACGTCACAAAATTCGGCAGAGAGTAAGATCATTGTCTTGAATCTTTTCTGACTCATTTTCAGTCGGATTCGTCAAAAGGGCACCGTGCAGTACGTGAAAATTAAAATAAAAACAAATTTTTGATTCCACTTGGCGGCACTGTGTGTATAACAAAATAATAACATTAAGATGTCTTCAGGTCGGGACGTTTTATTTACAGGTGAAGGTTTGGATTTTTAGGAGCATGTGCAGGGGAGTTATTAAGCATTCATTTATTTGTATTAGGTTCATTTTGTCTTCTTATTATTGATATTTGACTGATTCATTAAAAGCAGACAATTATGTTTTAGGTTAATTTTTTACCTGACATGTTTCGGCGAGTCTTTTGCCTTCTTCAGAGTGTCGCATGATGGTGTCTTGAGCTGATGTTCCATGAGGGTGTGACTTACCTGTCAAAAAAATGAAAAAATCAGAGCAGTAAAAGAACAAGCACAACATGAACATTACAAATCAGCAATCACTGACCACTGCAAAAGGGAAAACCACATCATGGACCGGGAGAAGGGCAGGGTCATCCGCACAGAAGAGAACAAACAACAGCGCTGGATCAGAGAGGCCATTGAGATCTGCAAGCGAGGCATAAAAACCATGAACAGAGACAAGGGAG